>NC_091822.1:198605164-198905164 GCF_038994185.2 Dermacentor albipictus
CACGCGATACTTGGGTGGGACTTTCTTTCGCGAAATAATGCCGTCATCAATTATGCACATGCTGAAGTCGAATTATTGCCTCTGTGTAACATGCCCCTCGTCGGCGCCACTTCTCTTCCCGCTAAGCTAGTTCTTCGAGAAGACATCGCCATACCGCCGTACTCGTCTGCTGTTGTTCCCGTCTTCTGTGGCGCTGTCTCTGAAGGCTCTGTCCTCTTCACTCCTTCGGAACTCTTCATAACCCGCAAAGACGTTTCCCTCCCTTTCGCCACACTTGACATTTCAGCCGGTTTCAGTGCCATTGTTGTCTGCAATCCGCTTCCTACAGCCCTGACGGCTCTTTGCGGCGAAGCACTTGGCCATGTTCAGCCTCTTAATGACATGTTTATAACCGACGTTCCGGATGCTTCGTATGCAGAGCTCACTGACTTCTGTGCACTTTCCACTTCTGCTCCGCCATCACATGACTTATTCACACCTTTCATTGCAGATGACCTTACTTCTGAGCAGCGCTCCCGGCTTCTTCACCTGCTTGCCCAGTTCCGCTCTTCTTTTGACGTCGCTCAGCCTACTCTGGGTCGCACGTCAAACGTCAGCCACCACATCGACACTGGCTCCAACGCGCTATTGCGGCAGCGCCCGTACCGCGTATCCGCCAAGAAGCATCAGGTGATCAGTGAGCAAGTGAATGACATGCTTCAGCACGGCGTCATTCGACCTTCCAATAGCCCATGGGCATCACCAGTGGTTCTCGTCACAAAAAAGATGGTTCCATTCGGTTCTGCGTCGATTATCGCCGTCTTAATAAAATAACTGAAAAAGACGTCTACCCTGTACCGCGCATTGACGACGCTCTGGACAGCTTGCAAGGCGCTGAATTCTTCTCTTCGTTGGATTTATGCTCGGGCTACTGGCAGGTCCTAATGTGAGCAGTTGATCGCCCTAAAACTGCATTCATTACTCCAGATGGTTTATACAAATTTAATGTGATGCCATTTGGCCTATGCAATGCGCCTGCTACGTTTGAACGAATGATGGATAATATCTTGCGCGGCCTAAAATGGAGCATGTGTTTGTACTACCTCAAGGACATTGTTGTGTTCGCCCCTGATTTCAGCACGCATCTTCTTCGCCTTAGGCAAGTGTTGACGTCCTTCACCAATGTAGGCCTGCAACTGAACCTGAAAAAGCGCCAGTTCACCGCCCGCAAGCTCATGATTCTAGGTCACATCGTATCACAAGACGGCATTTGCCCCAACCCATCAAAACTTTGCGCTGTGGCAGAATTTCTGAAACCTAAGACACTCAAAGAACTCCACGCCTTCATCAGCCTCTGTTCTTACTTCAGACGCTTTGTTCGCAATTTTGCCTCGATTATATCACCTCCGACACAACTCTTAAGTGGCGCCAACGACCCATCCTCCTGGTCTCCTGCATGCAACACCGCGGTGACCTTACGCCATCTCCTGACGTCTCCACCTATACTGCGACACTATGACCCCACCGCTCCAACTGAAGTGCATACCGATGCCAGTGGTATTGGCCTTGGCACTGTCCTTGTGCAGCACAAGCCTGGCTTCTCCGAGTATGTTGTTGCTTACACCAGTCGTACGCTGACCAAAGCGGAATGCAATTACAGCGTCACAGAAAAAGAATTCCTGGCCATCGCTTGGGCACTCTGGAAGTTTCGTCCTTATTTATGCGGCAGGCCTTTCAATGTGGTTACTGACCATCCCGCCCTTTATTGGTTATCCTCTTTAAAAGACCCGTCTGGATGCCTTGCCCGCTGGGCTCTGCATATTCAAGAATACGACATACACGTCACACACCGCTCAGGTCGCAAGCACACTGACGCTGATGCTCTGTCCCGCTCTCTGCTGCCAGCCGACATGGCCTCCCTCTCCACCATTAAGGCAGTATCCTTGGTTGACATCGACACCTTCGCATCAGAACAGGGCAAGGATCCTTGAATAGCCTCTCTTTTGGATCTCCTTCCTGGCTCGCCTGCATCTCCCATCTCCCGCTCCCTGCGTCGCCAGGCTGTCCATTTTGCTGTCCGGGATAACCTCTTGTATCGACGCAACTACCAGCCCAATGGTCACAAGTAGCTCCTGGTTATCCCTAGGACCTTGCGTTCCGACCTGTGCGTGTCTTTCCACACTGACCCACAATGTGCACACACAGCCGTTTTGAAGACGTATGAGTGCCTGCGGCAACATTACGACTGGCGAGGAATGTTTACTTTTGTCCAAAAGTTTGTCCACTCGTGCCCACAATGCCAACGCCGCAAATCTCCGCCTCATCCGACCCACGGTTTATTACAGCCGCTTCCGTGCCCTGCTCGCGCCTTCGACCGTGTGGGAATTGACCTGTACGGGCCACTACCACTAACACCCGCTGGAAAACGATAGATTATTGCCGCAGTTTATCACCTTACACACTATGCTGAAACCGCTGCTTTACGTGCAGCGACCGCCAGTGACGTTGCATCCTTTCTGCTCCATCGTTTCATTCTTCGTCATGGCCCACCTCGGGAGCTGCTGAGTGATAGAGGTTGTGTGTTTCTGTCGCAGGTGGTTGAAGCTCTGCTTGCTCAATGCCGCATAATTCACTGACCACGGCGTACCATCCTCAAACTAACGGGCTTACGGAGCGTTTCAATCGCACCCTTGGTGATATGCTCGCCATGTACGTTTCATTGGAGCATACAAACTTTGACATCATCCTCCCATTTGTCACGTACGCATATAATACGGCTACTCAAAGTACTACAGGATTTTCTCCATACTTTCTTCTCTACCGTTGCGATCCTTCCGATACCATCGATATGGTTTTGCCTTATACACCAGACAGGTCAGAGTGTGCTCCCGTTTCAGCCGTCGCCCAATACGCCGAGGAATGCCGTCAATTAGTCCGAAAGTTCACCTCCGTCGACCAACAACGACAAAAAGCCAATTATGATGGCGACGCTACGAATCCGAACTTCGCTCCCGGCATACTTGTCTTGTTGTCCATGCCTTCTACCACGCCTGGACTTTCGACAAAACTTCTCTCGCAGTATGATAGACCATACCGCATCGTCGAACGCACCTCTCCGGTCAACTATGTCATAGAGCCGCTTACACCGACATCCGGCAAGCGCCGCCGTGGACGGGATGTTGTTCACGTTTTGCCACCTCAAACAATTCTATGACCCGCTCGTCTCCACGTCGTAAGTCACCAGGATGGCTCCGCTTTTGCACAGGGGGTAATTGTAATGAAGAAGAAGAGCACAAGAACAAGGCCAGCCAGATCGTCTGTTCCATGCCTGCAGTGCAACCAGTGGGCCAGCCGGATCACCAGCGCTTAGCACGAGTGTGAGCCGTTCGGGCGAGCAGCTGTTCCTGCTCAGCATCACCTGCCTTCTCGGTTACGAATAGACGCTACCGTCAGAACTGTTCAGTACACCCTATTACAAAACACATACTATGATCTTCAGTATTACAGGTGTGCAAATATCAAAGCACTAGCACCAAGAACAGATCATAAATGAAGTATACACTTGGCCACAAATGTTTATGGGACATGAGTGCCACTATACATGTGAATTTGTGCTCTGTTAAAGTATGGCACTTCTAATTTAATGAATCACTATGTAGGTCACAAAAACTACTACGGGCCGAATATTTGAATTCGAGGTCGCATGCCCAGGCTTCACAAGAATAGCTTTTTTCGCAAATTCCATGTCTTGTAAACCTTTGAGAACAAATGTATAGGGCACTACAAGGCAAATGGCCCACATCAGGAACACATTAATGATGCTATGGTCATATGCTCATGTTTCTCGTAGCAAAATTAATAAAATCCACATATAGTAAGTCATTTATTTCATTTATTTTATATATCGGAAATCAAAACTTTCCCTTAGCATCCTTATAGAGTTTCAATGTTTTGAACTCTCTTTGGATGAACTTATCAATATGGTGCCAAACGTTTTCGCATTTTTATAAAGCTTCACATTAAACTAGCCAGAACAACTGTTGCCAACTATGCCATGCAAGTGGGCTGGCATTATGAGAAGAGCTATTCCCCAAGTTGTGTTTTCAAGAGTAAAAATTTTACAGCTGTGTGAATGGTGCAGAAGATGGTGACTCTAGGGAGCTACAGCGAAGCACATTATGCCAGTGGAACTCCCAACAAGTGTAGGATGCAGTGAGCATGAACATCTTTCAGAATTTAATATCTTGCAAATTACAAGCCCATAAACATATATGTTGTTACCTGTAGCCAAAGTGTTCCTTGTATCTTAAATGAGTTCAATGTTCAGTCATGTATGCTGTAGTTGTGCATGGTGTAGGACCAAGATAGGTGATAAGTCAAAAACATGGGACTTACTATCAAGTTACAGTGGATACCTTCACATGTTTGCCTCTCTAGAAATTGAGAAGTTCATTCTGTTGCACATTCAGCAATGTCAAGCTCCCCAAAAGTGAAAGTGCCAAAAAATTGCCACCTCACAAAGGAGGCTATTCACTGCCATTTTCAGAAGCTTTCGATGCCGCTGCATGAGCCTTGCACGATCAAGAGGCTAACCTGCCTGGAGGCCACACTACCTTTCAACGCGGAACGAGTTCAGCATGCACGGCAGCTTTGTCATTTAAGACTGGGTGCTTCGTTGCTCTGTGCAGAATGTAGAGAGTTGGGTGAAACAGAAGACTTCATATAGTCCTGCTGGCACTATGCTGTGGAAAGAATCGTATTATTGTATTTGCATGATTCTAATGCACACCTTTTTTTTAATGAAAAGTGTGTTCATATTTGCATGCGCTTTACAATCGTAACTATTTCTACGCAAAATCAAAACAAAACTGGTACTTATTAAAATAAAAAAGCTCATTGCAAGGTAGCTAGCCACATTGGCATCGAACAGACATGGTTGTTTTACACCTTGGTTTGCAGTTACCATTTTCCAGTTTGCTGTGCACCTGGCGTAGTGCTTCTGCTCAACCGCCTTTCGAGGAGGTAGTCCAGTGGCAGGACGAAAAAAAAAAATGTTTTCATTACGAGACATCTTTAAACGTAAGGTGATTTTTCTGGCAGAAGAACATGGTTACCGGGCAGGGTCACGTGTGTTAGGCGTTCCTGACATGCATGCGCCACTTGCGGTGACAAAAGAATTTCTAATGCATTAGATGTAACTGAAGATGACTCTCTGTGGTCAGCAGACAGCGAAAAGGAAGTGTCATCAGACTTCAACAGCAACTAGCCCCTAAGACACAAATGTGTGAGGGTCTGTGTGTCTTTGTATGTCCCATAAGATCGTCTCAACATGGCACGCATCAACTCGGGTTTCGTTACTTGATGTGCACGGTAGAATCAGCACCAAATTATTTTTTACAGCAATGCTGTATATGGCTAGGGTTCCGTGCATTTTTTGTTCACACAAAAACTACCATCACCAATGGCTCGTACCCCCATAATCACTAATACCCCTGTAAGCAGCAAAAATGGCTCAGAGTTCCGTAAGGCAGAGGCTACAAGCACTCAGCCAAGTGAAGCGAACAGTGCTTACATTCGCTCTAATCATCCATACAACATACAGAACAGCATGTTGAAAACTGTCGTGATCAATCGCTCATACCCTCCTAAGCAAACAAAAAATGCAATGGCTCTTAGCCCCGTAGGGTTCGTGGCTACTCACTTTGCATGGGTTAGTTGTGATGACACTACCCCTGTGATCGTTGTCAGGACCGAAAAGGGAGTGGTTTACGTGTTTCGTGTTGCTGACATATCGCTTGTGATGCCACACCGACCCAGCCCAACCAACCACCCAGCAGCATACATGCATCGATTTCACATTATCAAAAAATGTGTTTGCAGTTGCGAGTCAAATAATGACTGCCAATCAAGACAATAAATAAGTTTGTACCTTTGTTCCAATATTCTGTGTCACCTGTGTGTCGTATGCTAAAAAGCTTCACTGGTCATCCACCTTCACAAAGTGGAATGGCTCATGATTTTCTGAATATTTTGGCTGTAAAATAACTGCACGTTACAATTGGGGGTGGAGTAGAATTGTGCAAATACGGTACCTCATTCCATGTGGAGAAGAGCCTGAAGAGGTTAACTAGAGGATGTGTTACTTTCAATAAGATTTCGATTGTGAGTGCGCATTTGTGTGTCCAATCCCATTGCGGTCCTGTGTTTTTTATGACATTTGCCACGTACTAGGCAAGACAGCTGATGTATGTGTCGCACCCCTGCACTGTGCACGCACCGTCTGCTGCTGCTGCTGAAGCAGAGCCTTCTGCCGAGCCCTTTCCCGTGCCCTGCGCAGTCGTGCCTTCTCCTGGTCCTGCAGCATCTTGGCCAGCTCCCTGTCTTGGGCCTCCATAGCGATCTGGCGATCATTGGCACTTGCGCCCCGTCTCTGGACAAAGAGTGACCATGGAAATACTCAGGGACAAAGATTTGGCACAGGCCAAGAGGCTGGCCTACTCTAGGGTGCAAAAAAGGAAATCAACATACTTGTGCCTGGTCAAATAGCCCGCATCAGTAAAATACAAGATGACAGTTACTGAACAAATATAGAGTTAAAGATGATAACAAATGTGTTTTTAGCTTAGTATGCAACACAGTACAACATGGGAACAGCATCAGTGTCCCAACTCAGTAGAATATTATTCATGTTATAGCCAGGAGCATATTGGCAGTATGCAACTTTGGTGGTGATGCTGAAGAAAAGAATGCACATTTTCGCATCAATGGAGCAGTGGTGCCAGCTGTCACTACTGCGGTGAAACACAGTGCATGCCATGTTTCACTTCAAACGCTGTTCCTTTTCATTCAAATACAGTTCTGGTTCTGCATTGCCACAGAAAGTGCAGAGTCAAATTTTATGCTACGTGAAACAGGCAAGCACTGAGCCGGTGCATGATATTACACAAATTGCATTATGAAATTCCACCTGTGTGTGAAATCTGAATGCAAAAAGCTAGCGCTACAGCTCACGGAGCCATTTTCCGTACTGACTCGTGTAAAAGCTGTGCTTTTTTGTCAGATTTTTGACGAGGTGCAGCTCTTACATGGGACCGAACCTTTTGGTATAATTTTTTCCCAACTACGAGTACGAATCTGCCGTAATTGTCCATGCCCGCCTACCAATACAAAAGCGAATATTATCCTTTATCCTTTATATTATTATCCTTTATATATTTAATATTATCCTAGCTAACATAGAAAAGTTTACCGCCAATTATGATACTCCCTAATGCGAATTTTGAGCGCAGCTCTATACGTGTTTTCATTTTTTGATATATTGGCTGCGGGCAATCTGTCTCGTCTGGCAAGTTGCAAATGAAGTGAATTGTGACTCGACTGCCTCGCTAGTCGGGAGATCACGAGAGGCAGCAAGTGGGTGATGTGTGGGACAGCCAACGCATGGATGGCAGCCATCGCAGACAGAGCTCCACCCACACAGCGCTTCGTTTCTATACATACAACGCATGCTACTCTGGCGCCATCTTGTAGCCATCGTCGCTGCAAAACCCATCTTATGCGACACTACACTTTTCTCACACTTTCATTATACTCTCCACCTACCGCCTCATGGTTCCACTGCACCCTCCTCCTTGCACTCTCTTCACTATCAGCGTCTTTCATCTGCCACTGCGCACCTTGTTCGCTTACATCTTTTGTTGAGCTCGCTCACCCAGTTACGAAGGGCAATGCCAATGGCAGGAATGGCCGCCTAAGAGCAGCGCTCTAAAAATGGTGCCAGCGCAGCCACCAACTTGTGCACACTCCATATCCCCAGATGTACCATTGCATAAGAGAGCAACACATAGCTTGCGCCATATAGTAGCAGGACACGGAAGCATGCAGCGCATGAAAATTCGCCGATGCACAAGCGCAGCGTCGGAGCACCGTATGCGATTGCTTCTCCAATGGAAATATTTTTTCTCCAAATTTTGAGCTGTTAAGTTGGAGCTGCAGCTCTTACATGAGTGTAGCTCTTATATGAGTCTATGCCGTATACCCAACCTCCATTTTTAAGAAACATTTAGTAGAACAAGGTAAATACATATCTGCACATAAGCAAAGCATTACAAGTTGGGAAAAAAGCACATGAAAACCTTTGAAAAAACATATATTACACTTGGGTTCACAATATGTATGCACCGCAGCATGTAAAGCAGTAAACAAATTTGCCATGAAGATAACTTACCACTGATGAATAAGGTATCAGTAAGAATATGGATATTCTGTATACATGCAATTATACTTTTTTTTACAAAATACAATTGATAATTTTTAGGCCATTAGGACATTTATGCACTTGACTTTCGTTAATTCAGCTCTGATGGGATTGACAAAACCTATAACATTATCTGGCGGGTCAAATAAAACAAGATCCAGAAGAAATGTCAAAACACACCACTGATTCATTCGGCAATATTTCCCTAACACGCCTCTCAACGAAGCAAGAAAAATCCCTGAATCAAGCAAGAAAAATTACCGATTGTCTAATATGTGTTGCATAACGGCAGCCAGTTCCCTAAAGTTAGCTTCGCCACAATACAGCTGTGTTAAGCGGTAAAGCATACAAATGCCGCAAATGCACTTTTAGTTCCGTGCCCGATTTGCATAGCGCAGGCAATCTACGACGCAACTTTAATCGAAAACAAAAGCTGTGCATTAGAATCGAGCAAATACCGTAAATCAAGCATAGTCATCAACAGTTACTGCTCGGAAATCTTTTTAGGGCAGGCGAAAAATAGGCATTTTCAATAGGAAATTGTGTGTTTTTAATGCGTTCACTGTCCCCTAATCTCTGGCGAACATGCCGCCACTAAAGGACTCACTATTGGAGTCACCATATGGGTCAGGTGCATGAATGCTGACTGAAGGATAATTTCAGGATCAAATTAACAAAAGTTTGGGCTCACAGAAGTACATGGGCGCCAGCTGGGACCTTCGGTGAGGATCGAATTAATCAAAATATCAAATTAACCGGAGTAAAATTTACTGAAAGCTACTGCGCTAGATCAAAATACCAGCAGCAAAAATTCCAATGCTATGTTTGACACTTGCCTTCACTACAAATATTTGAGCGATGCAGAAATGCCAACCTGCTCTCTTTGTGAACAGTTCTACACTGTAGTGTTAATGTTGGCAAGAGTGAAAATTATTGCTTACCTTTGTTTCCTGTTCCTGAAGAAGCCTTGCTAGCTCCTGCAAGTCATCAGGAAGAAAATACTGGTATTGAACTGCCCTGGAAGCATGTGCAGTGTAAGCCATGAAATTGCAAGGAAAACAAGTCCTGTGTTTTCTTTTTGTTGTTGTTGTTGCCTGAGTTATCTACAAGAACAACTCAAGAATATGTTTATAAGAATAAAGGTTATTGAAAAGTCATGTTGAGCAAGTGATTTTTGCAAGAAAGGCATGGGGTGGTGTGAAGTAGTCAGGAATGCCACAAGTGAGAACCAACAAAGGCTGTCACTGACAGAACCTCTTGTGCATAGTATCGCTCTTACTGATGACGTAACCCTCTCTACTAGTATCCCTGAGAATACAGATTGCCTTCACAAGTTGGGGAAAAAAAGAAGAAGAAAAAAACAACGGTTTTGTCTAAAGGGCGAAGCATTCACAGCAATAGCAATAGCAATGTGCTTCGAACTCCTCAGACCGTGTTGGCATGACATAGCTCCTGTTAGAGTTCTTCCACCATGTTTTGCAGCACAGCAAATATGTGCCTACCTGGCAATTTACTTGTTCTTACTTTTGAGAATGCATTTTGGCCCCATGACACAAGTGCAAATGCCACACACTACCACAATGTGGTTTGCAGGGCGACTTAGGCTTTGCTTTAAATCCCTAAAGAATCTATGTTTGCTGTATGTCAACATTCATTACTTCAGTAGGCCACTTAGCCTACAATCTTATATCTAGGAGCTCTTTACTTAACCCCTGCTTTTTTGTAATGCATGAACAGCAATAAGGGTAAATAAATTTATAAATATAGCAAAGGAAGTTCCACAGAAGCATCATCTATGACGCGTACTGCATCCTGTTCCTCTTGGAACTTCCTGAGGTCCTCCCCACTGAGTCCAGGGGGTGGCTGTAGGCAGAAGTCCGAGAAGTCCTCATCCCTGCTTTCACTGTCATCAAAGAAGGCACCAGAACTGTCCTCGCCAATTGAAAGCCTCTTCAGGACTGAAGGTAGTGCATCATCTGCAAAGAGATTGAAGAAAACATGGGTGGCACAATACTGCACTGAAAAGCAAATAGCAAAATTTCATTGATGCCAACCATTCACAGAGGCTGACTTGTGCAAGATGGTTGTACTAGTACATGCAAGACTTGGTAGGTCAGCGTACACTACCATAAAAATATAGACATGTTAAAATAAAAGCGACCAGCAAAAGTATCTGTGGTTATTAATTAAGTGAAATGGCTTTACAATACACAATCTTGCACCCAGATATTAAAAAATGCAAGAAAATAACCACTCATAGAGAGACAAAAAAAACAGGAAAATACTTACATGCCCATAAAAGTGTCTTCAGTGAGAAAATGTCTGCAGACAATGAGCCAAATGCGAATGCAACTTAGCGAAACAATGAATATTGTATCCTATTTGCTTGCTCCATAGTTTCGACAATGCTTGAAACTGAGCATAGTTGGCAAGGTTCCTCATTATTGTTCAAGAGAATAGAGACAGTGACATGAATACTATGAAGAAACAAGACTGAACGAGTGAAGTGCAACCTAAAAAATAGTGTTTATTGAAATGGCAAGCAATGGCACCTGTTAGTTATCTGCTGTATTCAATAGGTCTAGGTTTTATTTTCCAAAAATACAGGATAACTGATTGTTCAATATGTGGGGATGCGCGACCCTCGCGTGTCCCCTGATATCTTGTTTTCCCGCATAGCCCCAGTCTCTGTGCGGCTTCGCCGCGCATGCGGCGGTCCGAGTGGTTGAAGCGCAGTTTGGAGATGGCGCGAGTGTTGCGCTGCTAACGCCGCCGACAGGCGGCGTTAGCAGCGCAACACTTACAAGCAACAAGGTTACTTGGGCGCCGAGAGACAAGGCGCTTCCTCTTTTCCGGTGGAACGGCGAACAGCGTGGACGTCCCGCGCGCGCGCCGACCCATGCTTCTGCGAGACCGTCTCGCGTGGCCTGCCTTCGAACGCGCCACCATTCGCGTGACCATACGCGCGAACGACCAGGCGTTGGAATCCAGCATGGGGTGAACATATTCGCTCGCTATCCGGTCACGGTGAGTCGGACTTCTAGATTTGTTGCGCGCCCATGGGCATGTTTTGCGGATAGCAACTCGGCTAGCAGGCATTGATCTATGAAAGGTGCAATAAATGCCCTTGTGATTGTTTGCACTACTGTGTTGCCGTTCCATTGTCCCAAGAGCATGGTTGAGATGGTTGAGAACCCCACAAATACAACATAAAGGTAAAATTCTGGCTTTCGGGGAGTATTTTGTTCAAAACAAGACTTCCTACATTTTTTTAGTGGCTACTTAGATGCAACATTTCTGTTAATATTTGGGCAACATCTGATATGACAATCAGGGCCATGTGTTATTGGCGTAGTATACCTAGTATCAGTGCAACCATGGGTCAACATGCAACTCTCATTGGTGCCGAATGTGTAGCTTAATCAAAAAGTAAAGATACAGCAACAAACAATGCCACATGGTGAAAAGATAGACAATATCAAATAAAAAGGTGGAGCAGCTGTTGCCAATTATATGTGGTATTGTAACACAGGTTGAAGATGGAGGCTTGCCAAATAGACGCTGTCTCTTTAATGGCAGGTCAGAAGAAGAATGTGCAGCCGTGCATCATCATCTCTCATGGTGTCAACCTTTGTGCGTGCCTTCCTGTGGTGCGGAAGCCCCACATTATTCTGTCAATTGCCCCCCATGCGAAAAACGACCGTCTCAGTCATGTCAAAAAGTTATCTCAGCGGAGTTGACGGCAGGAAATGGAGCTCCTGAGGTGCAATCTGGACATTCACGTACGCGTATAATGTGGCTTCATGCGCACTACATGAACAACTTCAGCGCGAGGACGATGAAGGAGCGAACTGGGGACAGAACTATAGGGGACGACCCGCGACGTTCATAGGTTACACAACTGAGGCGGCATCTAACCTTGTAGGGAGAAAAATACCAGTGCAGCAACTTTTCCAAAAGCCCTCGGTGATGGATGGGCATCCAGACCCATACGCAGTCTCCCTAGCGCAGTCTCCCTGTAAGGGACATAGCGTCGACCCTGGTTTTATCGAAAGGTGCCGGTACGTTGTTGGCTCCAGATACAATGTCAAGCAAGCTGGCGTGCTTCTTCGTATGTACCCTTCCACGTGTTTGTTGGTTATCACGTTTTCGCGTCCGCGCCGCCCCTGCAGCTGAGCTGACAGCATTGCCCGCGGTGGGACGATGCTACCATGAAAAGTGCCGGCAGCAAAAGGCAAATGCTTTGTCTGCCTCCCGCCTCGATGCGTTTCTGGAACTCGAGAGATTACGCAACCTCCAGCACTAAATTCACAGGAAGACAGTGCACGATGCCATGCCATCTCAGCTCGCCCTGTCTTTGCACACACGGCAGATTACCTCGAAAACACGGCGCACTGGCAGCCATGCACCGTCTTGGCCGCGCTAGAAAAGGAGACACGCACCAACCACTGGTGCCGACCTGCCCCCCACTCTCCTTCTACCTCCCCTCGCACGTGCTTGATAAGCAACCATCCTTCTTGGCTCACCCTCACACGCTTTCACTTGCACCTAACGCATACAGCGCTGGGGCACGATATGACCTTATTGCACCCGGCCTTTATACTGAACATGATGCTGCTCCACTTTGATGGTTGCTCTCGGTCGCACGGCTCGCGATTTGAAGGGCGTGCGCAAGCAGCCACACGTAATGCAACCACTTGACAATCTGTGTCCACGGAAGTTACCATTTATCGTCTCGGTATTTCATCACGGCGGCAGAGAAATATTGTTATATTGAAATTGTATATAAACACATTTCGTTATATTGTGGTTTAAAATACATGGTGTTCTATGGACAAGAAGTTATAAAAAGTTAATACTTCGTTACATCAAGAATTTCTTTACAGTGAAGTTCGTTATATGAAAGTTTAACTGTATTTAGTTCAAATTTTACTCTGCCCCTACACTAGCACTATATTCAATTACAGCCCTTTCGTTTCACCATAAAAAAGCTGCCTCACTTGAAAGACACAGTACACAGTGTACATAAGAAAAAAAAAATTCGCAATTCCACCCTAAAGGTGAAGCACCAATTGCGATGGCCAATTAGTAGATAGCTGTACGAAGTGAGGATAGTAGTTTTAACGGCCCTATAAACTTGTAAACATTCGCTTACTAATTAAATTAACAATGATAGAATATGTAAGCGTAACTCAGCGAGGACGTAGAAACAGACACAGGGACAGCTGTCTCTCCGTGTGTCTGCTTTTTTCTACGTCTTTGTTCAGTTCATACTATCATGGATTGAAACCCTCTAGCACATCAACATGTTTTAACTAAATGAACCAGCACAGTGTCACGCACGTGCAGGTAAACATGAACACAACTCACTCGATGAGCGCGGAAACTCGCTGTCGAAATTCTGGAGTGAAGATTAGCTGCAGTAGCAAGCGAATTGACCTTCATGCATTTCTCACTTCAACGCAAATGAATCATCGAAAGAACAGCACACACGAAGCTATTGGCACTATGCACGCTCTGCAAACATAGCAGATCACTTTGGAAATGAGGCCCGCGTAGGCGCATACTTTGGTGAAGTTGCATATCGCTTTCAAGACACACGAGCACCGGCAACGCGTGCCTACGGCATCTGCCAAAGGCGCCTACTACGGCGTCTGTGATTCGCATGGCCAACACCGTAGTAGACGCTGCGGTTGTCTCGGAGTGGCGGGTGAGGAGGACATTGAGGTACCCTAGCACCCGCTGGAGAAGAACGCCCCTCCTCCCTCACCTGACCCCCCCTTCCTTGCGTGCGACAGGAGAGGGCAGGCATTCGGGCCACGTTCCTCGCTTGTGCATGCTAGATTGAACCACATTCGCCGGCTCACCCTCACATGCTTTCTCTCATATGGAACCTGACACTGACGGCGACGGTAGATATGCGCCAGGAGTGTCCACATAATTGTTATCACAATAAAACAGCACGGTTACAGAAAACGAGAAGCAAGAAATATCTGTCCGCAGCACTGGCTTAGTTGCTATGGTGTTCCGCTGCTGAGCGCAAGATCATGGGTATGACTCCTGACTGCCATGGGCGGCCACATTCCCATGGAAACAAAGCGCAAAAACACTGAAGTATTTAGATTTTGGTGTGTGTTAGCGAACTGGAGATGGCCAAAATTAATCTGGAGACCTCCACTATGGCATCTCACAGCCACACTATTGCTGCGGGATGTCACACCACCCGCGTGAATAATCAACGACAAACCTCTGCGTCTCCGTTCTATCCTGTCCAGCTTCTTCGGCAGCTCTCTCCTCTGCAACTCCACAGCAAGTCTCTGCAGCACAGCGAACAAGAGAGTACTTCTAAAGGAATGCAGGTGACAAATTGGAGGACTGACTTTTTTTAAGGACCACAAAAAGAAAATTTTTTTAATTTGTAGAAACTCTACCACACGTACCTAGCACATGCAAGGATGACACTCCGTGAGTATGAAGCTTGGAAAACACTTATAAGATATTTTGATTTGATAATAAAGTTGGTCTCCAAAGACTGGATCTTGCATCCTTAACGTTATCATGTCGTCATGAAACGGAGCAAAAGTTGCTTATGTCGTGTAGCAATAAGGCTAGATATGATGATACTGCTGCTAAAAGATAGACATGAGTGCTGCATGCACATTCATTATATTGCCACACCATTCTATCACCGCAGTTGCTCATACCTCATACATGACAAATTTATTCCTCGAAATTTTGAGAATGACAGTGCACAAACAAATATCATGAAACAAAACAATGACAGAGCATGCTTCTTATGTTAAATCTTCTCAGACTTAAATATTGAAAGCGCGATACAATTAGAAAAACCTAAAAATTGTGCAATTTTTTTGGCATGGCTGTGTACACCTCTGGGATCTACACACACAAGAGGCCGTGTTTGCACCCCAAAGCCTGCCTTAGTGCACAGCATTCACTACCAGTGTTTCCCTGTAAACATTACGTTTACATACGCTGCAGCTGCCGGGAAGCGTGAGAAGCAGTCAGGGATCTTCGAATGCTATTGCGTTCCACTCTGAAAAGTGAAGCTTAAATGTCCTCCAAATGTTTTGACAATTTCTACCCCGCCATTTCTGGAATTAAAATCCCTGCCAGCAGGAAACGCCATGGAAGTTACACTTACAGAAGCCAAAAAAGCCACTGAACCACCAAACCTAGCAGTCAGCAGCTGATACTCCAGAGATAAGCCCCCTAAATAAGCATAATAGGGGACTTAGCTGCAACCCTGGTGCCTTAAGTGTGTAGAGGACTCCATCATAAACATTTCTCCACGTAACAATAACATCCTTTTTACTGTGCTATAAGGAAACAGAAGTTAAACGCCAATATATAGGCTGTTCAGGTATATAACGTCACAAAGGTTGCATAAATGGCACAGTAACTACTTGAGCATAAGGCGGGAACCACTGCCAAGCTTCATTCGGATAAATTATCAAGCAAAATATTGCCAGTAGTAAGCAGAGTCCCTTTTCTTTCCTTCCTTTCTTTTTTGAATATAGAATTATCAGTTTTATTATACTCCTGAGGGAACCTTTCTTATTAACTAAAATGGGTGCGCATCAAGTTTCTTAAAGGGACACTAAAGGCAGACACTAAGTTGACATAGACTGTTTAAATAGCAATCCAGGAACCTCACAATGCTTGTTTTGTGCCAAGAAAAAACTTACTTTACGAGAATATTGCATCTAAAGGGTCCGAATACCTTTTTCAAAATTCAAATCTCCCACCACCCAACCGGGAGAGTGGTGATGTTGCATATGTCATCACCAACCTTTGCTGCCGTCGGAGAGTAAAACGGCGCCCGACAGACGATGGTACTGAGCCAGGACAGAGCGGTGGATTCACCGCTGCAGCTGCTTCTTGGCCAAATGGCATAGATCATTCTCGCATCCCGTGACATCACATAGAAGTTGTATTCTCTGCTGCTTGCAGTTTCCGCGAGTTTCACGAGCCAGTAAAACCAGCGCAGCAGTACGCCATAACGAAACTACTGAAACGCTTAAGCGTGGGTGACGCAAAGTCAAGCGAAAACAAAACCTTTCGACTGTCCGCATCGTTGGCAAGAGTAATTTCCATGAGTTCTTTTTTCTAAAAATGAAATAGAACTGGACAAGTAGCATTTCATTTCAACTTATAACACAATAGAAGTATGTTTTTTACAACTAGCAGCCGAGTGCCAGTGATAGAATTTCACTGAGGAGTGCTTTCGTCATCGGGCAAGTCTTTGAATGTCCCGGGGGATTCTCTAATCATGTCCTGCATTTCCCTCAATTTCTCCATTATTAAGGCTCTGTTCACGACACTATTGATGCCTTAGAGAATCTTGAGCACTAATCTATCACTTTAGCTTGACTTAGTATTTGCCTTTAGTGTCCCTTTAAGTGCAGTCCATGCACAAGACATGATAGTGTACCAGGTTTAGATTAAGCGTGCTTGAAAGTCACATGTAGCAGCACTTGATCTGGAGAGCTTTAAGGTTCCCATGTAGCAGGGGTATTAAGCTAAATGTTAGGAGAGACATGCAAAAGCAGTCTCACCTGGTCTTCCTCCTGTGCAGCTGCATGCAAGGCTGCCTCCCTCTGCAGTTGCTGTTGTAACTCCAGGGCAACCTTGGCATCATGCTCTTCCCTAGAGCAGAAAAATGTGACGACAGAGCACATAACCAATGAGTACTGCTTGCTGTGTGAGTAAGGACATAGCACAGCAGACTGAAACCATTCAAACTAGAAATGTGCAGAAACATTTCGAAATAGAGTTGGAGACACAGGTTTTCAAGCTTTAGAGATTGAAAGCATTTGTGCAGATAAATTCTGCATTTTTATTGGCAAAAGTGGCTCACAGACAGTTTCAGAGCATGCGACACAGTAACATGCCAGAAAACATGTGTTTAAAAAGAATGCCACATTCATTAAAAAAAATGATAAATTCAACAATTACTTTTCATGATACAGGTATTAAGCCAACTAAGTTATCCGCCTAGTAGCATACCATTGCTATAGTATACTTGGAATGGAAGGAAGGAGGAATATAAATACATAAACGTTTCAAGATGCCAGAGTAACACATGAAATCATGGAGTCTTTCAGGCTAAAACACATACAGTAATACATAAATTGTGCTGATATATTGCACATGCCACAAGTGAGTGGACATATTCCAAAAGAAGGGAAAAGAGACGCAGTTATCGAAAAATCGGGCGTGCGAAAAATGGTTCAGTGAGTGTAGTTCCGTGCTAGGAACTACACTCACTGAACCACTTAGGAGCCTCACTCACTTAGGAGCCTTTGCATGCAACAGCGGCCACTGTGGCACTGGGTCTTACCACTACGTGGGTAACTGGTACACTGCTATCGGAAGTGTTGTGGGGGCCATCTGTTCAGACTGACCAACACTAACACTCACGAGTTGGAATTACCTGGTGTTTTTACAAACAGCTGATTAGGACAGGACCATGGCATCATTATGAATGTACTGGAAGTCTGAATTAAGTAGGTTCAAATTAACAAGATTCCACTAGAGCAAATTTTGAGCGAAATTGGGGATAAAATTGTTGTTGACCAAGACGACGGGCACCAGCTTTGTTAGCCACGCCACAAAAACAGACAAAGACTCACTGCTGCTTCAGCATCTCTTCGTAGGTGCGGCGGATGAAGTCAGCCTCTTCCTCCTCAGTGCGTTGCACTGTCTTTGCCACGGGGAGATCAGCACGCAGGAGCTGGTTGTTTGTCCGGTTCAGGTTGTACCGCTGATTGACTGCAAAGCAGAGAGTACGCACTACAGCAAAGCAGTCAACCTGGAACGAAAGCCTCTATGCATGGCTCATACCCACTATGGAGGATTGGTTATTAAGAATCAGATGAGTTAGAGTCAAATTTAAAAAAAAGCCCTAATTAAAAACAAAGACTAATGAGATTTTTTTACAAGATCAAAAGAACATTTAAATAACAAAGTTTTAGGAATTTAGCAAATAAATCATCCTGACTCGATAGAAACTTAATCTCAACTGCTGCGCAGACATCCCCATGACAATCTTCTAGAAAGGAAGCTCCTAAAGAAAGAATATCAGGAATAATGGCAAGGTTTAATCTAATACAGTGAAATGGTCCTTTGAAGATGTTTCCCCCGGTTGATGAGAAATGACGGCATGATAAAGAAGTGATCTATCGCCTTATTATCACCACAAAATGGGCACTAAGGGGGAGGGCACCAGACAAAATATAGGCAGAGGTACTCAACAGCACAATGTAATGTAGCAATTCAAGTACGGTAGGAATGTCTACTCCAAGAGAATATGAGGCGCGAGTAATCAGTTCAATTTGTCAATGATGAGTTCCAAGAATCTTGCATAACTGCACGTCTCCTGAACTTAGCAGCAGTTATGAATGCTGACACAAGAGATATCGAGAGAACAGGACCACTATCTTTGCATATTCGCCCACCTCTGCAAAAACAGGCCTCGTATTGATGACCACGCACAAAAGAATAGTGACTAGCTGAACCACAAAAGTTGCGCCGACGCACAAATCAGGGAAAAGAAACATGATAGAAACAAATGGGCTTGATAGCATGTGGCCCTAACACAAGTTATAGGGCTCCATCCTGACAATGTGAACCATAGTTAGCACGTGCTTCACTTGCAACCCACTCCGCGAGCGTGTCTGCCATTGTTGGGTACCTGCGGCAAACCCAGCTGCTTGCGCTGCTGTGTTGTTGTTGTTGAGCTGAGCTTCATCCCCGCGTCATGATCACGCCGATCTGCGTAATTTCGGGTTGTCACCCAAAAAGTAACACTGCCAAGAAAGCAAACTACGCAGAACTAGGTCTGCACCGTTTGCCAAAAGTGTTAACAGGGCAGCGCAAACGAACAGTGCTGTCAGAATAAAGTAAGTGCTTGTGGCTAGACCTGAAAATTAGGATAAATCAGAATCATTTGCAAGGTGCAAATGACTCATTTTCTGATTTAAGCAATGGATTCACGGTTGGAGGCATGCAGCGCAAGTGATGAAAGAAAGAAAAGAAAAAAGTGAGACGATGAACACGGCGCGAGCGGCACTGTGCGAGAGCAGTATTTCTAAACGTCTTGCTTTCTTTGTCTTTTGTGCTGCCGTTGACGACGAATCAAAACCAATGTGGCAATTTTCTGCTCGTGTAAAGACATCAGACGTTAAACCGAAGCTCATTTGGATCAATTGGCTTACGTGTAGCCGCTGCAGATATGCCCAAACAGAGGCCGGTTTACGCACAGATTGCCATATGCCTAAATTTTTGGGACTGCTTGTGGGCAATGAAACAAAATATTCACCGTACGGACTGAGAGCACTTGCCAACTAGAAAACCCAAACTTACAGAAAGTGGTGAATACCTGACTTGTGTTTCACACACACAAAAGAATGAAAGAGCATAGGTTAGGGCATGTTGGTATTCCATAACTGAGGTTTTTTAGCGCACAAAAAGGGACGCGAGACAGTGGCAAGACGCGGACACAGCACTAACTTCCAACAATTGTTTTATTCCACGAAACGGTACACATATATATAGGTAACAGATACCACCGTACGCATGCACATATGTACTGATTTTTAATCAAATGAGACAGCAACGAGACATGTGTAATGGAAAGTTAAGATGATATCGAAGATAAAAAAATGACCATGCATAACCAAAAAAAAAATTTTTTTGTAATTGCAAGATTAAAATGTCATCTCCATCAGGCCACCCTCTGTGTCACGTTTAAAAAATCTAATTCTTTTTTTGAAAGATCGATTGAAGGCGCGCTGACACAAGTGCTCCCCAAACTAGCTATCTATGTGTACCGCTTCGTGGAATAAAACAATTGTTGGAAGTTAGTGCTGTGTCCGCGTCTTGCCACTGTCTCGCGTCCCTTTTCATGCACTAAAAAACCTCAGTAAAAGAATGAAAATGTGCACGCACGGTTGAACCTGTGTGACAAACATATGGATCCATCTGTGAATGGAGCAACTCGAAAAGTAATGAGGCAAGAAAGTTTTCACTGTCGCATGCGAAGGAACTATAATTATAGTTTTTACTGATTTCGCTGAAGACGGTAATGAGATAGGCAGGCGCTTCACTGATCTGTTCCTCATTGAAAATAATTGCGAGCCTAGAGCGATTTGTTGTTGCATTGAATTTGTTGCATAGCGACATTGCTCACAGACAGATTATAATTATACAGATAGATTATAATGATATCCACGTACGCCGTGGATGGCAGCATCTGGGGGTCTGAAGTCACATCCGCACCGACACAGATCGATGGCAATCACACATTCCCACCTTGTCTTTATTGACCCTTTTCGCGGCGAATCCATGGGCGCTGCCATGTTTGATTACGTGGTGACGTGTCCATTGCATGCCTCAACTGTCTCCATTGCCTCCACGTTTACAATGGGTGTGTATGACGCCAGTGTGGCTTAGCAAACCTCTGTTTCAGAAGATATTGCAGACAGTGACTGGGTGGGCGACATGAAGCTTTGGCCACAGCTTCAGAGAACATGCAAAAGCGCTTTGGAAGCTGACTAAGCTATGTCCAAATGGCGCGAGTAGCATATATGGTGCTTGTTCTAAAAGCAGGGCTAAATATGTATTCCAAGCTATCCATACTTTCCGCTCATGAATTGACTCAGGATTAGTGGCTTTTGCTCTTAGTTCTGTGTTTGGCAAATATTTTGAAGTAGCGGCTTGTCGCACTTGTGACTCGCTAAATTTCCTTGGTGTGGTCACTATCTGATTATTTCTGCCTAGTCATTTGTGGGTGTGCTCAGTTTCAATAGATTTGTTCTTGTTATGCACAAGGCTTGAAACGTAGCCATTTTGTACAATATAATACCTTGTAGCAAAGATGTATTATGACTAGTAACTTGCTTACTCTTGTGGACCATCACGAAACATTCAGCTTCGACCATTCGTGCGCTATTGGTATAGTCCGTCATTTATCGTGCATATATGGTGCACATATATTCAAGTGTGTGCCCATCCACTTACTGACACATTGGTGACAAAGTGGGCGTAAGATTTTGTGCCAGTTGGGGTAGATCTGTGTAGATACTGTGCATGAAATGTACTACGATGGGAAGGGGCACTACCACCTTTTTTATTTTTTAACGAGCGGTACTCATTCTTGCCGATGTGCCGGGGCTGAAACACTTTCTTTGAAGGTTTGCGATACAACATTGGCGGATGAGCAAATTTTTGTATCCTCAAAGAAAGCCGTACCTCTCAATTCAATCCGGCATGGTTGGAGCACAAGATGTTAGCAAAAACTCTGTTGCATTTCCGACAGCTGATCGCACAGAAGCAAGGTGGAAGCGGTAATGGTTTTGTATTCGTGCACTCTCGCTGAGGCAATGTGCGGGATGCCGCCGAAAAGTACCATCTCGTTTCTCTATAGAACAAACTGCTCGGCGAAAAGTGTCAATAGCAAGCCCGCTTTGGCCCCCCAAGCACGTTGTGCATGCACGAAGGGTAAAATTCTGGGATTCTAACTTTTGTCACTGCACAGTTCCTAGGACCATAAACGAGTGGCGACTATGCCAATAGTGAACACACAGCGGAGCGGCATACAAGCCAACATGGTGGACAGTCAAGACAGACGACGGATGTGACATCCCTGGCAAACTACAATCGAACCTCGATATATCGAACAGCGCAGTGATCGTGAAACAGTTCAATATAGCCAGAATTCAATATATTAAAACACGTAAAAACTTGTAAAAAACTTCTGCAAATCAATCAATGAACCAAGGGTACGATAGGGGATCTCTGTGAGACATTCATTTGAGTGATCACCATCCGTGCGAGCGCAGGCGCAAGTAAGAGCAGGTGGGAGAGAGAAAAGCTAGGGGCTTTTGCTCTTTGAATATATGATTCTGCCTAGGCAATACGGAGGAGGTTTCTTAGCGCATTTTGTATGCGTTTGTCCCCTAGAGATGCCGGCATTGTGGAGTGGGGTCGAGTTTGCTTCCGCTTCGATGTTGGTTGCCTGCGTGGTGAGGCAGTGAGCATGGACGCCCCATTTGGTGACCACTGTGTCTGAAAGGGCAAGGTTCTGACTGGTGTTGTATAAGACGCAGGCCGCTTTTTTCATCGCAACAATAGATTGCATTTTTTACAAGCCCTGCTCCAGGAGGGCACATGTAACGGGCAAATGGAAGCCTTACGAGAACACATGAGGTTATAATAATGCAGACGGCGCAGGATCTCCAGGGTACCCAAGGAGTAGCAGGGGGTCAAAGCTAGAAGCAGGGCAGCCCATGCGTTGGGGCCGCAGAGGCCGAAGCATGCCAGGGTGTGTTTGCATAAAAAATGGGCTGTCTGCGATAGCAGACAGCCGATCTTATACATCCTGGCACATGCAGGCCTCGGCGAGCCCCAACCCACAGACCAGTCTGGGCTCTAGCTTTGGTGTCCTGGAGGCACTGCCAATTATGCGAAATAATGACACGTCGTTACAATTAGTAAATAACACGATTGAATAAATATATTTACGTCCAACCACCAACTTGTGACGCTAAGTTCAGCACTACAGCGCCCCGCGACTTCTGCAACATTAGACAAGACTTTCTCGTGCCTGTGGCACTGGTGCTGAGTCAGTTATGCCAGATTAAACCTTTCTTGCTACTCATGATGCTCTAGCTTCAGAAAAACATCACTGATTTTTCCGGGGGCGCAGTAGTCGTAGTAGAGGCCCAGCAGTCAATAAATCGGGCATCAGTGCTTGCTGTTTCTCCTATTTTACCGCGCCAGCAGCCAGCATCTTGGTGTAAACAAACTCGACCCCACTCCGCAATGCCAGCTCGCCTAGGGACAAGCACATACAACACGCACTAAGAAACCGCCCACGTAGTGCCTAGGCAGAGTCATATATTCAAGGAGCAATAGCCCCCAGATTTTTTCTCTCGCACCTGCTCTTACTCGTGCCTGTACACAAACAGCTGGCAATCCCTCAAATGAACCTCTCGTGGGATACAATCGCTGTTCAGAGCGCGTGTTTGGTTGCACGACGTGCAATCCGCCTCTTTTATGTTCCTGTGCTGCCCTCTGACTCACGCCGCTGGAAACGTTTTGGAAGGGTGTCGGGAATTTCGCCGGTTGATTTGTGTACCTGCACCCTTGTTGAGTGTGCGTCGGTTGTGCGGTTCGTGGATCGTGATTAATTATTAATGGTTTCTCCAGGGCAGCATGTCATTCACCCATCGAGTATAGTGGGTGAACATGCCCAAGTGTGCTGTTGTGGTAACAGCGCTGCCGAAAAAGGCACGCTGAGTTACATCTGCCGACATGGCTGCCTCGAGTTGGTTGTCGCTGATGTCTGTGATTGCACATCGCTTTTTCTATTCCTTTTACACATTCACTACACATTTGGCATATTCAAGAAGCCTTCGATCACAGCCTTCCATGTGGGATTTGCCAAAGCAGTGCATTTGTTTACCTCTGCAGCTTCATATCGCTGTTGGCTTCGGTTATTGTAGAAACAGCGCATCGCTGATGTGAAATAATCTCAAAACGTAGCAAAACATACAATCGAGTCTGTATGAGCGGCCGAGTCCCTTAAACAACTGCAACTGTGATCCAGACACATGCATATTACGGGTTGTTACTACTGATTCTCGCTTTTGTTTAACTTCATCATACTTACAGAGACAACTGTGCTCGGCATAAGTCCCCACTATATGCCGTCTAGTTATCTTGCAAAAAGGTGAATGCCATCGCTGACACCGTTGGCAACTGAGCGAGTTTATGCTGCTGTATCGAATGCACTGTCTCTCCTTTCCTGTTTGACACAGAGGTAAACAATGCTTCTTTGGAATTAAAAAATGTCAGCGTAACAACGCACACACAGACCCACCATCTAAGGGAATGCGACTAGCAGCGTTCAGGTAAGGTGCACAGTAAGCTTGCTGCTTATTGTGTACGTGCCGTGCGAAGTGAAGAGTAGTTATCAAATCGCTATAGGGCCGCAACCTAACTATAAGAGCGGTTTTCTTCGTCCTGACTGCTTAATTTTTAACTCCAGCTCCATCGGTAGCTGGTGCATGAACTTGACGGGGTCAGGCCTAACCCAAACTTCATGTGCACGGCTTGAGAGGACTGAAGCTCGTGCATTTCAAGTTCGAAGGCATGTCGACGCATATTGAGCGCGAATAATTATATTTACAAGTGAATGAGCTGCAGCTATCGTGTTGTGGGTTCGACGGCTGATCACATAGAGTTCGGTCAAGCTATCACGGTCGTCACGCTGATTTTGTCGGTGCTGTCAACACGAAAGCCCGTCGGTTGCGTCGTTGTCGGCCTATTACGATCAAATGCTCTCAATGGCACAGTGCTCAACAGTCGCCCAATCGTCGGTGTCAGCGTCTTGGCGGTCTCATGTAGACCAATTGTTACCACGCCTGAAAACAGTACATGAAGTCAGGCACGTGCTGCCGCCACCAGCAACAGTGGGCCGATGCTGCAAGAAGACTTCGTCAGCAACATGTTTTTTGAAGGTTCACGGTGCAGTCCGGATGAAGCCCTGGCACTTTTTTGTTTCAAAGTGGAGTTGCAGTCTTAGGGCCGATTTACGCTCGAGCCGCCCATCGCCGCAAGCCGCACCGCACGCGTGCGGTCGGGGGAAAAATTGCACGTATCCAGCACTTGTGCACAAATTACCCTCTACACTGTGTGCACAGTGTATACCTTACACATTGTAAACCGAAATTTGTGCACAAGTGTTTGATACTTGCAATCTTTCGTGCGACCGCACGCGTGCGGTGCGGCTTGCGGCGATGGGCGGCTCGAGCGTAAATCGGCCCTTACGCACGTTTTCGGCACCGCACCGACGTCGAGCTACCAGTAGGGTTTCAATGCGGTACATGGCACGAGCGTTTGCAACAGCCCGCGTCCAAGAGCTTTTTTTTTTTTCTGGGCGCGGCCGCGCGCGCGTCCCTTCCAAAACGATTCGCGACTAATCCGCTAGGGCAGGGCGCATGCGCCGTCGCGCCGTGAGAGAGGCGGATTGGCCCAGGCCGCGCCGACTTCGTCAGCCGCGCGAAGTCGGCGCGGTCTATGCCAATCACGCGCGGCGCAACTGAACGCGCACTCCGAACAACGATCCCCGATCGCGCCCCACCGTGGTGCAGTAAATACTCACTTAAAGCTTCACACAAAGTATTTATTTATTTGGCCGAAAGTTCTGAAACAGTTTAGTCTGCTTCTTCTTGGCAGCCGCGTGCTTAAACAAGGAGTCCTCAACATAGTTTTAAAAGATCCACAAGCGATAGGCCTGTAGCGGCGTAGAAGGGCCAAAGCAGCTACAGCCTCAGCTGAAGTCGGGAGCAGGGCATCAGCGCTGGCGGGATCAACCTCGGCAGCGTCTTCGTTTGGCCTCGATTTCTGCTGCGATCTCTACATCCGTCAATCGAAGCATTTTGAAACGCTGCCAATATAGAGTGTACTAGAATACGGTCTAACTATAGTCAACTGTATGTCTACATTCTAACTGTCAATAACCAAGTAAGAAATGGCGTCTGCCCGTCTAAGAGTGAGCCCAGTGAGCGCGTGCTGTCGCACGCAACGTTTTTTAGATTCGCACGTCTTTGCGGATGCAAACCGCCATTCCTCGCGACGCGCGGCAGGCGCAGTGCGCGGCAGCGAGGAGGAGTCAGTGCAACAAATGCAATGCGTTGTTAACGTTGTCGAACCAGCCAAGCCCATAGATTTTCATATTGGTATTTATTTAAAAACTCTATGGCCAAGCCACATTGTGTGTACGCCGCTACGTTAATTAAGTTAATTAAGAGATAATTAAGACACTCGAACTCACGACCTCAGGTGGGAGTCACACCCTCGACCTTTGGGATTGAGAGGGATGACTAAATGAAGTACACCAAGCGAATTAAGGGGGGATGCGTACGTCACGTGTCCGCCTTTAATGCACCGGCACTTGGGCTTTTGCCTTCAAGCCGTCTGTCAGTTGTTGAAGATGGCGGTTGTGCTTCACACGTCCACGGCGTACGAGCAACGAAGTGTGATTCGTTTTCTATGGAGCACGAGAGGAACGGTCGTCGAAATGCACAGGGAAATGCAGTCCACGTATGGAGAAAGGTGTCTTGCTTTGAGAAGTGTGAGGTGGTGGTGTTGTGAGTTCGCAAAAGGCCGCGAAGACTTGCATGACAACAGGACATGCATGACAGTCAGCCGGACGAATTCTACCACAGGAGTATCTCGAATTTAGTGCTGCGATGGGGCAAATGTCTGAACCGGCGTGGGGACTATGTGGAAAAATAGTGTAAAGTATGCAGAATAGTACGTACATTTGTGATTGCCTGTATATGCCTTGTTTTGGCTAAGCAAAAATATGGGCAAAGACTTTCTGATTCGCCCTCGTATGACGCTCTCATAGAGGCAGTGGGTAGTAACACCACGTAGAGCAACATGTGGTGGCGGGGAAAAGGGGTAAAACCGGCGGTTTGGAAAGACTATTTGCAATCGTTTTGTTGAATCGCTCTGTTAGGCCACTGACCGTGGGTGGCGCGCAGTAGCTGTACGGTGTTGTGAGGTACCGCTGGGCAGCAGGGTCTCGATCGGAGCAGCTGTGCTGTGACCACTGTGCCACGATCTGTGATGACGACAGCTTGGGCACGTGGCGGAGCACGACGTCTTTAATGATGAAGTTGGCCACACCGGAAGCAATTCCTCGCCGAACGGCTTGGGTTTCGCAGTATCAAGTATTCGGTGGCGACAAGAATCCAGCGGTGGTCAGCTGAAGACTTGGGGAAACGGCCCCAGTAAATTCGTGCCGACCTGTTTAAAGAGTGCGTACGAGCTGGCGGAGGCCGGCTGGTCTTGTGGGTGGAACGGTGCGGCTTCGGCAATCGTAGAAACTTCTGAGGTTGCGTTTCACGATTTTGGCAAGTTTTCATCAGTAGTATACTTCTGCTTGATCCTCGCCAAAGTACGCGTGAAACCGAGGTGTCCGGAAGATCGTTCCTCGTGGCACGCACGTAAAATGTCCTGACAGAGTGTAGCCGGAACAACGAGCAAGTAAACCGTTTCTGCAGGATGAAAGTTCCACTTGAAGGGAACGTCAATGCGAAGAGGACACGTGCAGCGGGTGGCATTCTTAGAGGTATTCAATCAGTGTTCGCATGTTCGCAGCTCGAAATCGCTGCGCAGCTGTTGAGCGACGTCGCGGGACGCAAGTGCAGAAAGGAAACCATACTAGTCCTCCTCAAGACCTTTTGGAGCGGTTTCGACGGGATAGCGGGAGGGACAATCGGCATCGGTGTGTTTCTGGCCGTACGTGCGCACAATCGCGACATCATACTCCTGTGACCCGAACACTCCATTTTGGGAGATGGGCGGAACAGTTATTGAGATTTGCCAGGCAGCGAAAAAAATTGGGGCCGCTGACCACCACCACCATCAATAGAGACTAAGAAAAAATATATGTTCTGGGATTTTAGGGTCAAAACCACGATATGATTATGAGACAAGCCGAAGTGGGGGCTCCGAATTAATTTTGGCCACCTGGGAATCTTTAAAGCGCACTCCCCCCCCCCATCAATAGAGCCCGGCAATATGCATTGTTGCATATGTTGTGATCGCGTTGTTTTCACAGCTCAGTGCGTTTAAAAGGAGCACTAGTTGCATCACTTTACACTTCGTAAAATAGTACTTAAAGAATCAATTTTGCATTTCTTTCGAACAATAAGGCTGCTTAATAGCGGACACGAGGAAGCCTCAAGTTTCTCTCTTTTTTGTGTGTGTTTGATTTTGCACATGAACCACAGGCGCCACAGTACGGCTGTGATCACTTCTAGTATTTCATAGTATTTTCAATGGTTATGTATGACACTATTTGTCCAGAGAAAGTTGTTATTCGGAGTATTTGGCTATTCATAAACAGTTATCTAGCCCCGCGAAGAAGCTGCCAAAATCCATGACATGTCAGAGAGAGCTAGTGGGGGAATTCCAGGTGGTATCATCATCTTCTATCGCGTATTCTTAATTGCTACACCTGCTAAGCCTTCGATCACAACAGGACCTGCTATTCGGGAAGAATGGCTTACCGATTCAACTCGGCTTAGAATTTTTCTTTTGCACCTCCTAAAATCAACTGCAGAATTCACTGCAGAGAACATCGCTGCCATCTTTGCATACAAACAACAGCCACCGTCGCAGCATGGCCGTGCTGTATTCCTTGTAACAATTACAGTTGTGCAAGGCAATAGCATCTTGGAGTCTTGAAGAAAGATGTAAGAAACCACAATTTAACAAACATTTGTAATGCAACAAATTATGTGATTTCGTTGAAGACAATCAACTTATTTTTCTTGGTTTGATTTGAAACCTCTTGATTCCTGTTGAGATTTAACGAGGTCTCTGAAAAATGCGAACGCAAAATAGCATCCGAGGGAAAGAAAAGGCAATGATGGCAATAACGCCGACATCACCCCAAAACCTTGAATTTTTTGCAAATCTCCAGTTCTTGGCCTTCTTCTATGCCGTATCCTCCTTAGATCGGCCACGAGAGCGATTTAACGTGTGCACTTTGCGAGATGTCACGGGCACTCAGACTCATTTTCCTTATTACTGCTTTCCGCCGACAAGGCGCAAACACAGGACTACCAAGAAGAGGGGATCGAGCGCGGCCGACAAATACGTTGTGCTCCTGGCCATTAGAGAGTTGGAGGACGCAAGTCCGTTGCAGGCCTCTCGCGCTCTTTTGTGCTCGCCTTAATCTGTACGCCCGGTGGCTTGCATCCTCCAACGCTCGGGCACGCCTTGCGTCGCCTAACCTAAAATCTCTGATATCTTGATGTGGGCGACTCAGCCGCGATGATCGTGATCTTGTATTCAAAACTTGCACAAATTAACACTGTTTACTCATTTTTCAATCACATGTAAGGGAAGCAGAAAACAGTAACACGCTTGTTCATCAAGGCAGGCAGAGGAAGAGGTCAAGATCGCGACATACTCTCTTGCGACTGCAGCCGGTAGGCCAGGACGCCATCCTCTCGCACCAACCATTCCTTGCACACTGCAAACAGAAATCAGAATTGGCATAAAAAAAAAGATTAAGGAAGAGAGAGAGAGGAGGGGGGAATGCGAGCAAACAGCTAGGGATGTCCTGGAGTTATGAGAAATGCTGGCAGCCAGCCATACAAAGCGGGTAAAAATGTACACAACATAATTGCACAATAATCAGATATCAAGATAATACAGCAACGTTTTACTTGCTATAACTTTGCGTGTCTCGAGTGCACAGGCATTCCATTTCATCAATACGCGCCCGATACCGAAACGAAGCAGGGATGCCCACGACCATGCACTAGCTTTTCTCGTGAGTACGCCGTCAAAAAAAAGGCGCAGCTAAAGCGCGACGCCCAGCCCAGACCATTGTTGTATGAAACAATCTAGCATTCATCACCGCCGTCTGCTCGAGAGAGAGGCACAAAGTAGACGGCGCCGAGAACCGCGCTAGGTCGTTGTGTCCAGAGAGCAGGGCGCGCCGGACACACAAACGGTGTCGACACGCGGCCACATAATGCGCGCTCCTGGGTGGCGCACGCAGTTGATGACGGATGACCCTCGAAAGAGCACGCGAGGAGGAGGCTGTCGGGGGCAAACAAAGAGCGAGAACCGGCGGCCGACCTTCGAGTCGCATGCGGGTTCACGCAGTGCAGTGCTGCCGGCAACTGCCTCCTCTTTTGTTACCGCTCTCGTTCGCGACAAATTTCGATACGGATCTCGTGCCCAGATTCGGTCCCGATATAGCAAGCCTCACGACTACTGGATGCGACGACTGTTCGTCGTAAACGCGGTTAGTGCGATGACTCTTAGCGATACTTGCGCTGGAAAAAAGCAACGCACCCCACCAGTGCGAGGGCCGCCTGCAAGAGCAATGGCCGAAACGGGCTCGCACAGAAGCTCAGCTCGCAGAATGCGCGAGCACGCTCTTTCAGGCAACACGCGGCGAAAACAATTACCGCGCCTTTTCCTCTTTTGTCTCACGACACTGACTGTACAGTAATACCGTCGCGCGCTCCGGCCCCTATGGGCGTCTTGCGCTGGAGTTTGATTTAGAGTTTGAGGTATAGTAGTGGCGCCTGGCGGTGGCGCGCGAAACATTATCTGGGTAGTACCGGCTTGGGTAGTATTGAGCGCTGGCTGTGGCGAAGCACGTTTCTAGCTTGAGTTTTGCATTGATTCGCGCTTTTTTCTGCCCTGTTGCGAGTGCGAAAAAGCTCGCCACTTCTCACAGACCACGCTGACCAGGATGCGAGCCCGCCGTAGTCTATAGTTTAAAGAAAACGGACTCTCCGTGAGACGTAATGCTGGAAGCTGAAGGAATCGGCGACACCGATCCGGAGAGACCTAACTCAGCCTCGAAAAAGCGTCACCGTCCTTACTTCTGCGTCGTGGGCTGCCATGAACAAGAAGGCCTGAATCCCAACATCAGATTCTACCATTTTCTTTCAAGGCCTCACGAAGCGGAGCGTTGGGCGCGCTGGATAGTGCAGTTCGTCGCGCGGGTAAGCGAAACTTTGCGCCATGCTGACTGCTTCGCCTGTCTTGAAGCTTGCTTGATTATCTGCGTTCTAAAATTCGGTATTTTGCACCTACAATCCCGACGGCAGACCGACATAGCAGCAGGCATGGCTGGTGATTCACGATTCGAGACCCGGCCACAGCGACAATTAACAATTCGACCGGTGCGAAGTGGTGAAGTCACCAGGTGTGTGCAAATGAGCACAAATGGTCGGGCTGATTCGGTGACAATTCACTAACCCACTACGAGCAGCACAGGTTATAATAGAGAGATAAATGTGCTCATCCTTGACCTCAAGCCAGCACGTTGAGGCAGCGCAGCAAGGTAGCAAGGATTGCAGCACATCGATGTTCGAGCGCTGTCATTAAAAGCTACATCAAGCGAGCAGCGCACGAGCTCGCGCTACAGCGCGATTCGCACGTACGTTACTGCGACCTCATATGCATTGCATCAGTTATTTATCAGTTGCTAAAGGGACAGATGGCCGCTACTACGGTGCAGCATAACTACTTGTCTAGCGGCATGCAGTCAACAAAGTCTAGCGGCATGCAGTCAACAAAGGCCTGCCGTTTCGCGGCATGTCGAAAGACCGCTGCTGTCGCGGCGCGTACGATCGTGCGCTCGAGCAGTTCAGTACACATGATGTCTGCTTATCGCTGCTGTGAATTCATTTATAGCAAACATTTCCTCGCGTTTGTGCGCCTGAATCTAGCAGCGTGCAAACGTTACCTGAAGTTCAACTTCGTACGCGACTCGCTTCACTTGCGACTGACACCGCGCTAAAACTTCGCCGCTTATTTCTTGAACGGCGTACACGTATTCGGCATTGCATAATTTATTTCCGTTCCGCAGCGTGCCACCTCTGAAAAAATCTTCGGCGCCCAATATTCGCTGCAAGCCGTGGTACAACAAAACCGAAAGTGGCGGGTCCATATTGTAAACGTGCTTTCCGAAGCAGACGACCGAGCTTGGTACTACCCAGTTCAGGACAGAGGGCGCTTTTTAGCACCATTTTTAGCCAAATGGAAAAGAGTAAATTCACAATGTCAAGAGCATCTTTGGTTATCAGGTACAATGAGTGGGAAAGAAACTTGGCTTGGAGTTACGTATTTGTGGACCGGAATAAATTGCACAGAGAAGAATAAAGAATTAGTAGAATGCATAAGCGCTGATATTAGGGGTTTCGGGAATGGTGCTGAGATAGTCCTATTAGGTGACATGAATGCCCACATAGAGGATTTAGACGGCTATACCGACAATAACGGGAAGTTAATGCTAGACCTTTGCGAGCAACATAACCTCGTGATCGTGAATACAGGGCCTAAGTGTGAAGGACAGATCACGTGGGAAGTGGGAAACCGGCAATCGACCATTGATTACTGTCTGATGACAGAAGGAATTCAGGATAAGTTGAGAGAAATGGTCATCGATGAGGAAGGGTTTAGCAGCATAGGGAGTGACCATAAACGCATCATTTTGAAAATGGGATATGTAGTTGGGAAAGAGAGCAACGAAAGCAAAATGGCCAGCCCAAATTTGAACGCTGAACAAATAGCAAATATAGTCACTAGAGTGGAGGAAGAAATTGGCAAGTCGCCAAGTAAGGGGTGGGAATATGATGAGCTTCTAAGTGTAGTAACGACAGAAATACGGAAAGAGAAACAACACGTTCAATGGAAAGGAAAAAAGAAACCGAAAAGCTGGTGGAACAAGGAGATACGAGAAGCGATCGCCGAAAGACAGAAAGCATCTCGAGAGCACAGGCAGGCAAAGAAGGCGCAGTTGCCACAGGATGAAGTAACCGGTAAATGGGAAATATACCGGGAGAAAAAGTCTATGGTTCAAATACTGGTGCAAGCAAAATTAAAAGGTGAAAGTGAGAGTTGGTTGTCAGAAATACGTGAGAAAAAGAAGGCCGCACCTAGAATATTTTGGAATCACATAAAATTATTAGGCAGGAAATCAACAACAATACAACAACATATCCTAGACGAAGATGAAAACAGACTGGAAGGAGAAGCAGCAATAAATTACATCCAAAAAGTAACAGCCGAATCTTTCCAAGGCAAGGACGAGGTTGTATTTGAAGAGAAAAAGAGCATGAAAGAGACCCAAGGGGGAAAGGAGCTAGTGCTTACAAATTTAAACTGGAAGAAAGCGGAAGAGAAAATTCCTAAGCGCACAGCCACAGGGCTAGACGAGGTTCCCGTTAGGCTGATAAATGAACTGGGACCAAAAAGTAAGGAAGCTCTCGTGAAAGCAGTTGAAAAAACTTTAAAAGATAGACGAATACCAGACAGTTGGCGACAAAGTAGAATGAATTTAATTTATAAAGGTAAGGGGGAGAAAGACAGAATTCACTCGTATAGACCGTTGACCATTACATCGGTAATATACAGGCTAGCAATGCAGGCAATCAAATTAAAGCTTCAAGCATGGGCAGAAAATAATGACATTTTGGGAGAGCTTCAGAATGGCTTTAGAATAGGTAGGCGTTTGGATGATAACTTGTTTGTTCTTACTCAGTGTATTGAAATATCAAAAGCAGAAAGCAGACCGTTGTATGTGGCCTTTTTGGACATTACAGGAGCATACGACAACGTAGACCGCAGCATTTTGTGGGATATTCTGGAAGGGGAAGGCTTAGGTAACGATTGTATACAGCTTTTGAGAGAGATTTACCTAGAAAATACTGTTTGCGTTGAATGGGAAGGGATGAGGAGCGCGGAGAAAGTTCATATCAACAAGGGACTGAGGCAGGGGTGCCCTTTATCCCCGCTGCTGTTTATGATGTACATGGTGAGGATGGAGAGGGCGCTAGAAGGAAGTAATATCGGGTTTAATCTCTCATACAAACAGGCAGGTACAGTAATAGAGCAGCAACTCCCAGGTTTATTTTATGCAGACGACATTGTGTTGCTCGCAAACAACCAAAGTGATTTGCAACGTCTGGCTAATATTTGTGGACAGGAAGGCAACAATTTAGGTTTGAAATTTAGTGTTAGAAAATCAGGTGTTATTGTATTCAATGAAAACAGTGAACAGACAGTGGAGATACAGGGCCAAGAAATACCTCGGGTAACAGAATATAAATACCTTGGTATATGGATAAACGAAGGCAACGGATATATGGAAACACAGGAAAAAACCATAACAGTCAAGGGGAAGAGAAATGCAGCCATAATGAAGCACAGAGCGCTATGGGGATACAATAGGTACGAAGTCCTCCGAGGTATGTGGAAAGGGGTAATGGTTCCAGGACTTACTTTTGCAAATGCGGTTGTTTGCTTTAAATCAGGGGTACAATCAGGACTCGACGGGAACCAAAGGTCAGTGGGTCGCCTCGCATTGGGCGCTCACGGGAAGACTACAAATGAAGCTGTGCAAGGGGATATGGGCTGGACTAGTTTTGAAGTGAGGGAAGCTCGCAGTAAAATTGAGTATGAAGAACGGCTGAGGAATATGGAGGAAAGTAAATGGGCTGGGAGAGTGTTCAGGTATCTGTACAGGCAAAACATTGATTCACAGTGGAGGAAAAGAACTAGGAAGCTTACCAGCAAGTATGCGGCCTGTGGGGTGGGCAACACAGCAACAAAGAAGGTCAAGCGGAAAGTCAGAGAGGCTGAATTAATCTCATGGGTGGCGGCAATGGAAAAGAAACCTGCCATGAGTAACTACTTAAGGGGAAAAAACGAAATTAGGAAAGAAACCATTTATGATAACTCAAAGGGAAGCTCATTACTTTTCGAAGCGAGATCGGGATGCCTTAGAACACGCACGTATAAAGCGAGATATAAGAAGGAAGAAGAAGCATGTGCTTGCTGCGGTAAAGCTAGGGAAACGACGGAGCATATTTTATTAGAATGTGAAGACATCTATCCAGCGGTCGATTTAGGCACCACTGGCCTCCTTGAAGCCCTTGGGTTCAGCGGGAGCAGTGGAAAAGCAAACAGGTCCGCAATAGACATCAGTAAGAGGCGATTGGAGGATTGGTGGAAGAAAAGTAGGGAAACGACAAAGGACGGAGACGTACAAAAGCACAGTTCGCAATAGGGTATCAGAAAATTTGGACGTGGTAGTTCATAGTGTTTTTTTTTCTCATGGGTTAACCTAGGTAGGATATTAGGCAGCATAGTAGCAAGAGCTTGGTGGCGCAAGCCACCGCCCCGTTCCAAAGGGGACGCTCATAACATCCATCCATCCATCCTTCGCAGCGCCCCCTGGGCAATGCAAGAGCCCCATAGTGGCTCTCATCTATAAAATTAAGCTACGCTCATATATGATCATGATCGCACAAACAGCGGAGGGATCACCGCGCAAGTACCTGATTTCCTATGTGCAGTCAGGAATGTAGGCTGGACAGCTGAATAGGCGGAACTAGATGGTGATAAGGACAACCGCAGGCTAAAGAAAAAGGTGACGGCTGCTGAGTCAGCACAAGCGTGTATGTATGGTCGGTGGAGGAGCAGGTGCTGGGTGTGCCGACCGATCCGTCTGGAGCGTAGCTCGCCACTTCTCCGCATCATGACGGAAGTGACGCTGCGCTCAGTACAACAGTAAAGTCACTGGAACCTGACTTTATACCACGTGCAACGGTAGGGTGCCTCGTAAAGTTTTAGTGTCTCGTGTCGGCGCCGCCTCCAACGGTTCTTAGCGGCGCATGTCATCTGATACTTGTGCCCATAGAGTTTCTCACTACATTACCTAGAGGGAAATCTGGCGCTGCTGCGCTGTGGTATGCATGGGAATGCCGGTATATTGTGGATTCGGATTGGCATCGTTCTCGTAGAGACAGGACAGCTTGAAGACGCGCTTGGCAAGTACCGTTCCGTCTGTCACAATGATTTATTTTCTACTAGAACAGCACGTGAAAAGCTGTTTTAGCTTTATTATTACGCGAAAACATGTTTTGTTCAACTATGAGAACTTGTTATTGTGTGTACGACTACATGTTACGTAAAAAGTATCAGCAGGCCGCTAAAGTTGGAGGACAGACGACAAGGTTCGCGCTCGCTTTGAAACAGTTGGTCGTCTGTTCTTCCTTTTCTTCGCTTGGTCATGCATCGTGGGTGAGTAGAGATGGAATATGCGTGAATGGAAACATTTTATGAAGATTTTACTTTGAGAACTCGTTATTTGCGTAGCCATATCCACGTTTTAGACAAAGCCTCTTACAACACCAGCCAACACGAGCCTCGCAGACACATATACCGTCATTCCCATGACGGCACGGTGCCCCCTTAAGAAACTCCCATAGACGGTGGCGCCAGATTACCCTCTAGGTGTTATAGTGAGAAACTCTATGCTTGTGCCAGACGGCGTGAAACAAATAAACTACGCAGAGTAAAAACTGTCATTGTAGCCGTCGATTTGTGCAATGGGTATTGGCCTCGAGCTCCACCACTGGAAAAGCTGGCGCCACCGTCGGCGTGACGTGCTAGGAGGGATCACGTGGACATTGCGGCCGCGTCGGCTGCTTCGGGAGCGCCGAAGCGAGCTGAAAACGAGTTTAAATTCCCTCGTACGCTGCGGTCCTCATTTAGTGGCGAAATTTTCCCGCTTCGAGTGTCTCCTTTACAACGCTTGAAAGCACTACAATAGGTAGTGGCTGCCTTTGAAGGCGCGCAACATGGTAGGCTACTGCTCGGTGCCGCAGGGCCGGACGCACGTAACGGAGGCCGGTGTCAGCCTTATTCACACGTAGCCGCAGGACAAGAAGCTGCGTGAAGCTTGGCTCGCGAAACATAAAACCGGCAAACAGTCATTGGCTACAACTCGGGTATGCAGCAAGCACAGACGCGAGGAAGATTTCTGCTACGGCGCCCGGTCTGCGATGTTCTGAAAACGCGCACTGAGACGCTCGCCCGAGTCCGCTGCCCGACTAATGTCATGACGGTTTGGTCTATGAACTTGTCGATGCTATGGATACTGGCAAGTTCAGTGGAGTGGAAAGGCAGCGGTAAGAAGCACATTTAAAAAAAGCATGGCATATGGTCATGTTTGTGTTATGAATTAATGCACTGGATTACAAAAAAAGGAGCAGCGGGAAATTGCACGCTGAGAACACCGATAAACATACAGTGCGACGCAACTCGACAAATAATATTGAAAGGTCAAAGAATACAGTCTCTGTAGGCATTGTAGGGGTTGAAGGACGGACTTCGGGATGAAAAACAAACTTGGGAGGGTTTATTTTACATTATATACAGAGAGGTGAGAGTCAAGTAACAGTCGTACAGTCATTACGGGCCGGCAGCAACTCGAACGCTGCGGCCCGCGGCAAGAAGTTCGAGAGAGGTCGATCAGGGAATGCTCTGGTCTCTCTGGAATGCTCCTTTTAAACCCTTCGAGGACTGGAAGTCGCGTCATGTTCGGCCAATGGGAGAGTCTGCTCAGATGACGCCATTTTCGGCCAATGGTTGGCGCCCGTGTCGCGGTGTCACACCCGGCGGCTCTTTGCGGTCTTGCCTTGCAGACTTGCAATGCGCTCTTCAAAGGCGGAGAAGGGGGACGCTTGGGCTCCATTGTCCGAGGGCCCACCTACTTTCAACAGTGCCGGGCTATCCCCTCGCTTTCTGGAAGAGTCAAGCAGAGAATAGCTACCGGCGGCGTACGAACTTGTTTGCACGTGAACTTGTGGCCTTCAACTTGTTTGCTCGAGCGCTCCTCTGGAATGTGATGCGATTCGATTGGTCTGGGGAACTCGAAGTAGGCACAGGAAACAGCTCCATATCTAACAGCGTCGAAGTCTCTACAATGAAATTATTTTTGAACAGCTCTGCTAGCGCCCACGCAACAATGGTTGCTTGTATACTGTCAAATGCTCATATTCTGCGGCCTAAAGCTCATGGCACGGTGCGAAACAGTGCGCGGACAAGCATGCAGACGCGCAGTCGGTCGCTGCGAATCTACGCGATCGCTGCATTGAGGCTTCGTTCTATTACGCTCCATTTAGTTATACAAACACTATAAGAACATACTTCACATAGCTTGCTCTCAGCGTTTACCTACCTTTCACGCAAGAAGCCGGTTCGGGAGACTCCATCGCGGCGACCGCGCGCAGTGGCGTTCGCTGTACGTATTCGGTAAAGAGATAGCGTCTGTAAATTATTGCGTGCTTTCAGTTTGCCCAAGATTATTATTTAGACAGTAAAAAACTTCTCTCGTTTCGAAAGTACTTACAGAAACGTCCGGGAGAGCTCGCGTGTGGTGTTTTCAGTGAGCGCTGACAGTAAAACCTATGAGGGGCGCGCCGCGTGATCCCTCATACTACGCCAGCGAGGCGCTTCCGCTAGATGGCGACTCCGTAACTCCTCGCCGCCAATAGTGTATTAGAAGAGTATTTGCAACTTCACATAGAAAATGGAGTGTCGGCCGCTTACAACGAAGCAGAAGAGGCGATTGCTATTATTAAGGGGTATGCTGAGGGCATCTGCTATACAGTCTACGCTGATGGTATCTGCTATAGCTCGCCAAGCCTGGTCCCGTTTGATGTTGTTCTTGTAATTGCGGTCGCGTACGTCCCACAGGACGCGACGCTTCTCCACTTCAGTTATTACGACCTCGTTGAAGGTTGCTGTGTCCATTTTAGGTGAACACGATGCGCGAACGAAATCACTGTAGCACGTGCTTTTTTTGACGCACGCGCCAGTTCTGCCGAGAAAAAAATAATTGCGCCAGAGAGGTTCCGTCGAGATGCGCAGAGAGCAGGGGCATCTGGTGGCAAAACCAAAAACCAAAATTCCACGTGACCAAATGCCACGTGACTTACCTGAACTCTGATTGGCGGTCGCGCCGCGCGACACGTTTTTTTTTTTTTCTACTCCGAGCAGCAGCACGCGGCGGCGCGATTTCGTGACGGATCATGCTGCGCACGCGTCAAAATGACGCGCGCGTCCCACCATCCACGCGCCTGAAATCGTGCCATGCGGTTCCGCCTTTATACTCTGCTTTCACTATCTCTCAGTTCTCTCTCCCCCAGCTCGTCGAAACTGCGGACGTCAAGAGAAACCCAGCGAGGTTCTAACAGCTCCACTGTAAAACTTGCTGGATGAAAGACAACACGGAGTGTTATATTGCTGGGACGGATGTGCGGTTTATTGCGTTCGTAGTGCACGCGGCTGAGTGCAAGCACATGTCCAACTCATCCAACATTATTTGTCTTTAGCACTACTGTTGCATTTGCTAGACCTGCCTCTGGGAAGCTGTTGATTGCCGCGCAACTATCTCGACCCATTTCTTGCATTGTGGCGATCGGGAGAAGCAATTGGTAAAAAAAAAAAAGACCTTCAGCGCTGCAGCAAAATGTTCTTCTTGCTGAAGGAAACCTAAGCGAATTGCCGGCGTGTGTTCGCATGGCTACGTCCGCCTGTAGCTATAACAACCTGCTGGGCCGTACCTATTATAACAATAATAAGTAAAAGGGGGGGGGGGGGGGGGCAATAGCATTATTTTCTCCGAGAGGCGCGAGCAATAGCTCGTCACGCTGCCACTTTAATCATACAGGGCTGACAGAATAAAAAGGATCGGCTTCCGCGTGTTCCACATGAAAACAATCTGGCCACTGCAGAGCGCCGCAAAACACGGAGATAAAGCGAAAACACTGCAGCGTGCGCGGGCGAGCGAGGAAAGGAAAGTTGCCGGTTCATTTACAAGAGAAGAAGTGAAGAAGACACATAAAAAAAAATGCACACGGCAAGTTTTGGATGGGACCCAGCTCCCGGATTCTATCGATCTGAATACACGGAAAAACGTATGCGACTGGCCAAGAGCGGCGCCAAATAGCCCCCCGAAGGCCAAGCACGCGAAATTATAGCGTGATAATAATAAAAGGTTTAGCTTTACGCCGCAAAGTAAGGGTCCAAGTCACTTGAATGGCGAACAGTACTCCCGGTAGGGCACACTAAAGCTGATACGCGCAGGTGGTTCGTGTGCAGCCCCGGGCGCGCCACGTATCAATGGCGTTCTATCTCTGGCGCACGTAGTACGTACGGTACACTCGCCGAGGGCACAGCACACGGCGCCGTCGGCAGCGGTCCGCTTGGCAACGAGGCCGCCGCGGAGAAAGAAAACGGGCCAACTCGCAGGCACTCGGCCGAATCGTGCGCGCAGTGTGCACCCTAGCGGCACTTCTGCTGCCTCTGCGAGAGGGCCGGAGACCACAAGAAACCGGGTTCTCACGGGTCGCACTGCTCCGGCAATTTGATCGTGCTGCGCATACATGTAGTATTAATGCCCGTACGGTACCACATGGTATGCTAAGGTGAAAGACGGATTGCTGGATCAGGCCAGTTGGTATATTGAAACGTGTACTTATCTTTATCGGGCGACCACGATTCGCCGCATAACAAATGTTATCGCACAGCGCGGGACGCGCCCACATGTATCCCAAGTTTCTGGAAAGTTATCGATGCTTCTATCCGCTGTCTGTTGTCGCCGAACTTTGTGTTATCTGATTCCATGGCGTGACGCGAATGGTGTAGAACTTTGTGGAAGGCACGCGGGTCCCAACGATTAGTCTGGAACATTCGACGACTGCTGAATAAAAGCCGACGCGCTTGACCCGCTGATCAGATTTTCGACGATCGCCGACCGGGTTCGCCGATATCGTTGTGCTATAAGCGTAGCCTGTTTTTGTGGGCACAGGTTCGCCCAATAAAAGTTAGTTTTGTCTTTCACAGTATTGCTACTGTGTTCTTCAACGTCACCACCACGTGACAATATCATACTTGCTGATAGATGGCGCAATAATCCACACAACATTAGGACACCCCAATACAGCGCGGGAGGCGGTGCATACATCGAGGCACTCTACACCGCACTAAATAACACTAAAAAGGTGGCACGCACACAGAGCACTAACTTACCCCTGTTGTAAGTTAGCGCTGTGCGTGTATACTATATACGTGCCTTTTAAAACGGCGTTTAAAACCCCGCTGGGCGTGAAAAAGAAGTGCGGAAACCACCGAAGCTAATTGTCGGAAGTGCAAACAAAATTTGTAATATTTGTTTACCATATATACACGGTTCCCGCACGCCTTCACAGACGCGTGGAGTGCTACGCAGACGCCGGGCGCGTCCTTTCTGCCGCCACTCCGCGGAAAAGCAATCTGCCGCAGCCAAGCAGCGTTGCCAACAAGCCCGGACGAGCCAGGCAGACAAGAGTGCCAAGTGTCTTATCAAACGATGCGGACTAAAATATGTATTGTCGGAGCAGTGTCTGGGGATAAACTTTTCTGCAGAAGCCCGTATGCAGCACGGTCGGGAAGAATCGTGAAAATAAGTGACAAAGGGCGCCGACCACTCAAGAAAGCACGTAAACAAGGCTCCCGCCAGGGGAGCGCAAATACTTTCCCATTAATATTCGTCTGTAGTCAGGGTGCTTTATTACCTATTTCCAGAGTGTCTGACTATCGCTGAGAAAGCGATAGCATTTCAGCATCACGGTACATAACGATACAATTCATCCATTTGTACACCGTATAATAGAGCACGATGTACGCATCTTCCTAATACCAAATTTGCATACGGTTCGTGAATAGTGCTTAACTGATCCCTGGCCCTAGCGGTTGCCTTTAATTCCAAAACTTAATTTACATAACTGAAGAAAGGATTTAATATTATGAGAATTTCGGACAACTCAATGCAGTTGCGGCAGTACTGGCACAGCGCCCGCGTCAGAGCCATGGGGTTCTTCACGTTGGTGAAGTTTCGAAGTCAGAGAGATTCAGGAATGCGAGTGGGGCACGCAAAAGAGATGCTTCGCATTTAAATATATCTTGTTGGCGAACTTGAGTGACAACAGAACGTCAGTATAAGCGCAGAATATATATATTTTTTAACGCAAGTCACCGTAGAAACGGCATACACGAGTGCGAGATGTGGTCGTTCCGGCAAGCAGGCGAGCCCAGCAGTATACCCCACCCGTCGGCTGGACGCCGGCAAAATGGGGACGCGCCGAGAGCAACCGCAGAGGCGGCGTGCCGTGCGTACCCGGCTGCCGCTCGGACACGACAGCTCCGGAGGACGGCATTCCTTTCGGGTTCGCTCACGCGCACATTTCGACCGGCCACACCAGCGACATGCACAAACGGACAAGTGTACTCGGAAGCGATCAGTCGGGCGAGGCTACTCTTATTCGATATGGCGATGGATAGAGCTGGGCTGTGCCGCCACCCTGTTTCAAAGGAAATGCTCACCATCATCAGCAGCAGCAAGATCGGTATACGAGGCGATTCCGGTGAGACCCTGTCGATGGCCCTGCAGAGGATTATTCGCGCATTCAAACTGAAGGCCGAGTTGAAAGCGACCAAAGGCACGCACACATCAAGCAGCACGTTGAGCTTTGGGTTACAAATGCGTAGGCTGTAAGCGTAGATCGTTCGATCTCTGTGGATTAAAACGAGGCTGTCTGTGGAATCAGTCAATTGAGTCCGGTGAGTTGGCCCAAATATTAGAGATGAAACTACTTTAGCTGCCATCTTAAGGAAAAAATACGACATCTCAAATAAAACAAGAAACGAGATAAATAAATAAAATGGAACCTAAAGAAATCGCTCCAAAGTGCATGCCGATCGAGCCTAGCTGCCTCACTCAATGAACCAGCAAGGAGCTTGGAAACTTAAAATAGCGCAGCAAGAAGCCGCTTTCTCGAAGACAGAACAGAAGTGGATAACGAGCCCGTTAATACAAGCCGACGAACACGAGAAGCCAAAATGGCCGCGAGGAGGAAGGGATGGCGGCAAACAAAGGCGCGGCCGAAGCTTCCTTCGCCGCGCAGCGAGGGAAGCAGCAGCGTTCTCGCATGCAGCGGAGTGCACGCGGCCATCAGTGGCGGTGGCCGCCGTTGCGCAATCCTTCGGGGGTGGCGAGTCAAGTGGCGTGGCACAAAGAACGCCACCACCCGACCCAATGTGCACACTGCGCACACGCGGATACCGCGAGGCAGTGGCCGACACTGCGGAATGCGACTGGCGCATCTCCATTTTAGGGTGGCATCCACAAATCTCCTCAACCAGGAGAAACCATTTATTAACGCGACAGTGTTCAGGAGCTCGTGTCGCAGAAAAGCCGGTGTCGGCAGCGTTGGCCGTGAGCGAGAAATCCTGGAAGGCAATTCATAAATAAAAACTTGCAAGATGGGCTGGGTGGGAACCGAACCAGGGTCTCCGGAGTGTGAGACGGAAACGCTACCACTCAGCCATGAGTTCGATGGTTCAAAAACGGGACAAAAGCGGCTCTAGTGAATGCGGTGTTGCCTTAGAAACGTGCCGTAGAAAGTTATACTGCGGTGTATATCGGTAATTATGAGCATGTAAATTACATAAGTTGCAGTTAAATGAGTAGCGAAGTACGTTTCCGCTACATTTCTTCTGCACTTGGTGCACACGCAGAGCAATCTTGCGGCAAACACAGAAGACTCCGTTCTCGCAATGTACGGCACTGCCCCGACAGGTGGCGCGCCACTCGCCCGCTTCACACGGGAAGACTACAAATGAAGCTGTGCAGGGTGATATGGGCTGGACTAGTTTTGAAGTGAGGGAAGCTCGCAGTAAAATTGAGTATGACGAACGGCTGAGGAATATGGAAGAAAGTAAATGGGCTGGGAGAGTGTTCAGGTATCTGTACAGGAAAAACATTGATTCATAGTGGAGGAAAAAAACTAGGGAGCTTAGCAGCAAGTATGCGGCCTGTAGGGTGGGCAACACAGCAACAAAGAAGGTCAAGCGGAAAGTCAGAGAGGCTGCAATAATCTCATGGGTGGCGGCAATGGAAAAGAAACCTGCCATGAGTAACTACTTAAGAGCAAAAACGAAATCATGAAAGATCCGAGATCGGGATGCCTTAGAACACGCACCTATAAAGCGAGATGTAAGAATGAAGAAGAAGCATGTGCTTGCTGCGGTAAAACAAGGGAAACTATGGAGCATGTTTTATTAGAATGTGAAGACGTCTACCCAGCGGTCGGTTTAGGCACCACTGGCCTCCTTGAAGCCCTTGGGTTCAGCGAGAGCAGTGGAAAAGTAAACATGTCCGCTATAGGGATTAGTAAGAGCCGATTGGAGGACTGGTGGAAGAAAAGTAGGGAAACGACAAAAAACGGAGACGTACGAAAGCACAGTTCGCAATAGGGGGTCAGAAAATCTGGTTGTGGGAGTTAATAGCGTTTTTTTTTCTTTTTGTATTGTTTAACCTAGGTAGTACATTAGGCAGTATAGTAGCAAGAGCTTGGTGGCTCAACCCACATCCCCGTTCCAAAGGGGATGCTCATAACGTCCGTCCGTCCGTCCGTCCGTCCGTCCATCCATCCATCCAGATCCAATCAGATATGCTCATCATGAATTTCCCCTCGCTCGGAAGGACATATACGCGACATTCTTAGAAATTTTAGAGCCGCAAATGTTCCCCTACGACCGGCGCGCAAATAGGTTTTTAAAAAATGCGCTTTCGCCTCCCTTTCGTCACTTCGATTTGCCTTGTCGCGCACCATGTGTTCGGCGGCCTTTAAGGCTAAGGTTCCCTAGGGGATCCGCTGTTCTTTATACCAGCCAAATGTGTGCAAAAAGCATGCAACAATGCCACGCCGAGGAGATTTCCAAATACCTCGATGGCACATGTCTTGCGAGGAAAAGTAACAAAAAAGAGTAGAAGGGCCCCCTCCACAAGCACGGCCCACAGGGGCGCTCTCACGTGCACTCCAAGAGTACGTGACAAATTAGGAGTACGACAACTGTCGAGGTACACAAAGGATTAAGGCAAGGTTGTCCTCTATCACCGCTGCTGTTCATGCTTTATATGACAAGTATGGAAAGAAGGTTACAACGAAGCAATCTAGGGTATAATCTGTCGTACAGATTAGGCGGAAAGGTTGTTGAGCAACGACTACCGGGTTTAATGTATGTGGACGATACTGTATACTGTTAGCAGAGAGCCAGGAAGATTTGCAAACTCTGGTTAATTACTGTGGAGACGAAGGAGACAGTTTAGGTTTCAGCTTTAGTGCAGCTAAGTCCGGTGGGATGTTTTCAACGATACAACTGATCAGGAGGTTACAATACAAGGCCACGAAATACCCCGAGTGGCCGAATACAAATATCTCGGGGTATGGATAAACAAAGGGCTGATGTACACGGAAAAGCACGAACAGTCTCTCTAAGCAAAAGGGGCGAAGAGGTGCCGGGATAATGAAGCATGGGGCATTGTGGGGGTGCAACAGGTATGAGGTACTGAGAGATATTAGGTAGGGAGTAATGGTGCCGGGCTTACTTTCGGGAATGCGGTCCTGTGTTTAAGGGCAGAGGTTCAGTCGAGACGAAGTAAATCAGAGAGCTGTGGGAAGATTATCACTAGGTGCCCACGGGAAAACCGCAAACGAAGCAGTACAGGGGGATATGGGCTGGGCATCGTTCGAAGCACGGGAAGCTCAGAGTAAAATCCTATACGAAAAACGCCTGAGGAAATTGGACGATAACAGGTGGGCAGCTAAGGTATTTAAATACCTATACAGAAAGAAAGTTGACTCACAATGGCGGAAAAGAACTAGGAAGCTAACCAGTAAGTATGCCAGACACGAGGACGAAGAAAGACAGAGCATTAAACGACAGGTTAAAAACGCGGAAGTTAAAAATTTGATAAATTCAACGGAAAAGAAGCATAGTGTTGAACTATATCGAGACTGGAAACAGCAGATCAGGAGGGAAGCGTTTTATGATAGCTCAAGAGGCAGTGCCCTTCTCTTTGAAGCTAGGTCAGGATGTCTTAGAACGCGGAGCTATAAAAACAAATTCAACGAAGAAGACACATGTACTGTGTGTGGTAAATCTGTAGAAACAATAGAACACCTCATACTAAAATGTGATGGTATCAATCCCGATGTCAATGCGGCCACAGTCACGCTTCCTGAGGCCCTAGGGTTCAGAGATAATAATACTCATGTAAATAAATATGCGGTGGAAATTAGCAAAAGGCGATTGGAGGCTTGGTGGCTCAAAAGCAGAGAGGTGACATAAGGTTAAATGGGTAGGAAGACGTATTTAAAGAAAATCGAGAATTTTAATAACACACAGAACAGGCAAATAAACACAAAAGGCAAAATAAAAAGCGGAGCATGGTGGCAACTGACATCACCCCGTCTCAAAGGGGACGCTCCTACCTTCCATCCATTCATCCATCCAAAGCAGGCGGCGCCCCAGTGGCCCGCAATGGACGAGGGCGGCGTGCCGATCAGCGTCGCCGGGCCGAAGGAAGGCCCCGTCGGGCATGCGCGCGCGTTTCAAAGGCACGGCACGACAGAGCGCCGCCCTCGGAATGGCAGACGTCGTCCGCCGCTGCGATCGAAAGCCGAGTGGGTCGATCGCTCACCCGCCGCGCACGCGGGGCCCTGCTTCCACCCGCGGCTCCCAGTCCGACCCGGGACTTGCACGCGCCGAGCCTTTTTCCGTCGGCGACCGGAATTCCCTTGCCGGCCGGCACGACGTAAACGCTCACGCCCGACAATTCTCTCGAACAACAGTTGCCCTCGCGGAGCGGAAGGCTTGTCTCTTTTTTTTTTGTTGTTGTTGTTGTTGTGCGTGCGTGCGTGCGTGTGGTACTTCACACGAAGAACTTCAGTTTGGCCTAGTTGGTATTTACTGCAAATCATATTGACCGCAAAAAAGACGGGGACAGAGGAATACCGCCTGTGCTGTTTATGTGTTTTCTTCCTCTGTCCCCGTCTTCTTTGCGGTCAATATGATTTGCAGTACTTCACACGATCGCCGCTATGGCGTCACGCATACTTCGAGGGAGCTGCAGGAGTGAATACCACCGGTAATCGCTTTAAACCGTGACGAGCTCTCTTTTCTTCGCTAGCCTCTCCGAAAACAGTGACGTCAGCAGCACTCTTTAATCACACTACCCCGTTAACCTTATGCGGCACGGGGAAGGCGACCTTTCTGCCCTTCGGCACTCTTGCACCGTCCGCCATAAAGTATGTCGTTTCATTCGCAATCACTCGGCGAAGCCACGCTATAGAAATCGACAAAATTAAAAAATATATATATGAAGTGAAGAACGAGGCCACCCACTTCCCGTACGCGCTTGTCCACAGACCCCTTCGGAATAAACGAACCGGAACTGTCAGCTTACACACGGTGAGGCGTCTGACAAACAATAACATCCTGACGTGCAATTCCGATGCTTCATCAAAACTAAAACCATTCGGGCCGGCGTCGTTTGGCACCAGGATAGAAAGTCCGTAGGGGCGTGCCATAGTAATGTTCGAAACCGAATCGAATACGAATCGAATAGTGCTAACAGCGAATCCAATATACCTTTCGAATAGTTTTCGAATAATGAACACAATTTTTTCTCCATTAATATATAGTAATACTGACATTCTAGTATTCGCTATGTTAACAAGCGTTTGTATTTACAATGCACATCACAACGCTAGCCCTCGAGTAAGTTCACTCCGTATCCAATGATGCTATCTACTGCATCAAACGATTGGTGACGTGATTATTTCTCTGTAATAAGCCCTATTCGAGTTTTCCCTACTTCATAGTGAACTTACTCGAGGGCTAGCGTTGTACCTCTGCATGCTGCGATGAACTGTATAACCGTACGCACGTTTATCCCAGCAGGTTAAAGAAAGGAAACGGTCAGGCGGAGCAATTGCGAGCACGCCTCTGCAAGGCTCCGCGCGCAGCCAGCGCAGTTTTCTTCCTCCTCAGGTTTCTTCGGAGTATGCGCGGTGGCGAATTTTCAGAGCGAAGTTTTGGAAAGGCCTTCCTATCAGCCCGTTAGCATCTCTCTAAACCCGCGAGAGTGAACGGAAATGCGCGTTTACTGCAGCGATGGTAGAGGGAAAAAAAACAGAAAAAACACTTAATCTCTATAGCTAGAACCATCGCTGCAGTATGGTGCCGCTATTAATATATCAAATATTGTTGCAATGGAAGCGTATTTAGAGTTAATCCCACGACAACACACTGTTACAGCATTGATAATACCAGGGTCCTTCCATTTAAAACACGGAAGGACCGATAATAGCAAACAATAATAATCGCTGACTGTGACGTCTGAGCAAAATTTAAGCGCGAGTGACTGCGGTTTAGCTGGAAGAGTCTGGAGAGACGCAGCATGCTCACGTAACTTCCCGTTCTTTATGTTCACTGCGGTAGTGGTAAAATTTTATTCGTTCTTGCTTCAGTTTCATGACTAATCATGCACTGCTGGCAATCCAATAAACTGTTCGAAAACTTTGCGCATTTCAGAAAAGGGACTATTCGATTCGAGGGCCGAATCGAATACGGCATTGGTTATTCGAAACTTTCGAATATTCGCACACCCCCTGATTAATTTCGTGTTCCGTGAGGGGACGGTGGCCGAGTGTGTCGAGCTCCGATGCGACAGCACTCGCAGAGAACGCGCAGGTCGACAATCTGCAGCCACCTTCGCGGCTAGCGGCCATTATACTGCGAAAGAAAAGCCGTATCACACGCAATGGTACACGACAGTCGAGTCTATGCGTGAGTGCAGGATAAAAAAATAATCATAATAAAAATGGGAAGGTGCACTTTCTTGCGACCCGCGCGGATCGAGCGCTGATGCCGAGTTCTCTCTCAAAGGTCTTCTCGTAGCGATCTCGCGGATACGAGACTCGAATGAACACGGCTGCCAGTTCTGTCGTCCACAGTACAAATGCAGGACCTTCGCTGTCACAATATATATTAATTGTATGGCCCATTCGTATCCGCCATGAGCAGTGACAGCCCCACAGGAGGTACGGTGAACCACTATGAAGATTTTAGGCGATTATTCGTATCCGCACGACACTGTCGAACAGTAACATTGCAGGGTTCCACGATCTGTCAAAGACGAAAAGAAAGGTTACGTAAACAAAATTATAACTGTGCAGAGCACACGCTGTGTCCCATGTGCAACCATACTTCAAGTTCCTGCGTCTGTTTACAGGCTCTGTGTAACTAATATGCTATGTGCCAACTCGCCCAGCAAGCAACCACTGAAAGGAAGAATGCCGCCGCAGCAACCTATACAGCGCGAGGCTTATAATCGCGAAAGTACGGTACCGCCGGGAGGAAGAGGCAGAACGCGTTCGTCGAGAATGGAAGCAGCTACGGAGAGGGACACTCGACGGAAAGTACGATACGGAAAGGGCCACCGCATAACGGAAGTTATATCTGGCTTCGACCAGACTGCGTCGCCCGGGGCGTCTCGGAAAAGGTCACGCCGTTTCCACGGCGAGGAAAGGCACCGCTCGAGATGGGACTCGCTTGCGAGCTCCCGGCCGTGGTCTTGCCCGCTGTGCCCTCCCCGTACAAACGTCCTGTGCCGAGGTTAAACTGTTCGAGCGTGTTTGTTTGGACTCCCGACACCAACAGGTCGAGGCACACGTGCGATAATGCTCCATGCATTCGGTCCCTGGTTGGCGGACGCTGCCCGGTTTCAGTGAAGCAGCTAGCAGCTTTCGTGCGCCGGTGGTCGACCTCGGAAGCCCACTAGCGACGCCGACAGAAATGAGACCTCTCTTTCCGCCATCGGTTGCGGGAAGATCGCGGCCCGTCGCTTGCTCGCTCTGTGTTCGATTTCGAAACAGCCGACCTTCCTCGGGCCGAGACGTGCGAGGTGGGGGGGGGGGGGGGTGGTGAGGGGGGCGACCGCCGGTTTCCGTGCCGCGAAAACGACGGCGACCGCCATCCACTGGGGCACCTCCCGACATGTGCGATCCCACGTGCAACGGTTGGAGCAAGCATAAATGAACAGAGGACACCAGGTGCGTTTGTTTAACTGCTCCAGTCTGGTCCTTTCGCGGTTCTAGACCAACGAGACCACTGCCGATTTTTTTTCCGCCGCGACATGTAGTATGCCAACAGCCCATATATCAGCGCTAGCTGTTCTCAATTCTGCCATTATATAGGCATCACAATTATATTTCGGTCGCTACAACACGTGCATACTTAATGACACTAAACGTCGCGATGGCGATAACTGCAGTGAAACGGTTAAGTTTGCTTGCCAATCGTACTACGATAAAACAGTTATAATTAGGGAGCAAACGTTTAAGAAATGGCGTAAAAACATTAATAGGCGTATTTTAAGTAGTTTACTCCAGGAATGTCACTGCTGCACCGAGCCGTAAATGGTTGAAGCCGAGGCTAGCTGAACGGCCAATCCATAGCGTAGCCAAGGCATTAAAATAGGAAAAATGGCGCTCGCAAGCTTCAAAGCGTTCAAGCAGCGGTCCTGCAGACTATGACCATGCGCTCTAGTTTGTAGCGGCGCATGTGCTTCCTCGGGCCAAACATCGTCGAGAAATTCGAAGGCTTCCGTATGAGGCCACCAAGTGAAGGAGTCGCCGCCGTGCAATCGAACAGCATCTCCTGGCTAACGTGCTCACGATTAGTGCTGCAGCCGTGCGTACAGCGGCAAGATCGCCTGCATGATCTCTGCGAAAATAAAGAGCTCCTTTTAAAAAAGCGCAGATTAAACTAGTCGTTTTTACCTACAAGGTTGTTTAATATCGCCAGAGTGTGGTCACCACGGTAACGACTGGGAAACGACAGTACGCATTCGATGGCCAAGTGAGTTGTAGTAATGCAAGAACGCACTATGCGCCACGAGAAAAAGAGCTTTTCTTTTTAAGGAAAGTGAAGAATATATTAATTGTTCTTCATTAAGAATTCGTTTAGTCTCGTCAGAATGTGGAGACAGTGGGAACGAGAGTACGCATTTGATGGCCAAGTGAGTTACGAGAACGCACTATACGTCGCGAATGATAGTTTAAGGCACTAGAAAGTTAATGCCATTTTCCGTGCCCGTGTGGCACGGGTATAAGAGAACTAACAGCGTTCCTAAAATTTATAGTGATGCAGGTCATTGGGACGGAACACGGAAATACCAAAAACCAGTATATGACGGAACGCAAGGAGACGCGCTTCGTCGGCGAGTTCCTTGCCGAACCGCAATTTGTGTCCTTGACGTATTTAAGACTTTCTCCCACATAAGTCGACCTTATAACGACCAAAAAAAAAAAAGAAGTAAGAACAATTTTGTCTATCACGCATACCAAGACATATGCACAGAAAATTCTCAGAAAGAAAGACTATCACGAGTGCTCTCCCTGGTTCCGGTGAACCTAATCTGCACGACTGCCGACCTGCGAACTCTAAAGTTCGTAAGAATACCATAGACAGGATAAAGACGAAATATAGCACGCATTTTTCTTTTGCATTTATTTATTTTATAGTTTGCCCCGAGTACAACCATGTTGTGGAGTACATGGCACACTTTATTCCCGATGTTATGCGTTTAGGCGCAGCACACGAGCAGCACCAAACTTGAAACGGAGAGTGAGAACACTGTTTCGAGATCCCTGTGACGTCATTAGTGGCTTTGTGTTGCCGACTTCACCTGCTCCAGGAACGTGCGTCAGAAGCGCAAGTTGCGGTCCAGGTCGATGTCAGCGCTCACCCGATCGGCTAAACTGCGAGGAGCGGCGGGGGAAACTCGCGTGCGCGAGACACCTTCCTGTCGGCGTCGTTTTCCATGCTGTTCACCGCAATGAATGAGTGGCCAACAGAAGCGTCGAAACGTCAACGGAATTCCAGACGTCATACAGGACGAAGCATCGCGCTTGATGTGACGTCATGGCGAAGTGCATGGCCGACCGAAAGCACAGCGTACGAGTTTATTCCCGGAGTGGTAGTTTGGACACCGCTAAATTCAGGCATATTCAGACCAATTCTCTTGAGTCGATCAAAGCTGATACGGTGGCGAATTCGGCAATGAACGGAATAGCTCTGCTTGGAAGCGGCCATTGAAACCACGCAAGGCAGGCTTTTAAAGAGTAAAATAAGGTTACCCGTTTTAATCCCAAGGAAGTGTAACTAACTGCGTGTTCAGTTATTTGGAAATTGGCTAACTTGAAAGGCGCAGGCAGGAAAGAGTGCCGTCGGCACGCATCTTCGGTGCTTTTTCGCGAGTGCTTACGTCGAACCAGTTTCAGTTTCGCTTCCTCGGAGTTGCATGTGTCGTGACGTCAGAAGGTGACCACGCTTGAAGCAGGACCCATGGCACGAGGCAGCCGTGGGTCCGCGGCGACAACCGATGGCACGCTGCCTCTAACTAAATCTCAAAACTACGCAGACAACAAAGCGGCGCCCTCAGCAGCCATAACGCTTCGATTATCATCTGTTAAGCGCTACGTAGTTCCTTACGGCATCGTTCACTCAGCGAGACCCTCGACACTTCGCAGCCTCTGGCAACAAACAACAACGCACAGGGGTCACTGTGCGCGACCCACTGACGAGGCTGTCAGGTAATGGCTGCGAATGGTCCGTTTGTGTTTTCTTTTTTTGAATGAATTAATGAGTTTATTTCTCCTGTTTACAACAGAAAGGAAGCAGAAGCTAAAGGCCATGTGGCCTGACGGAGGCTTCTGCTCCCACAACAATTCGGCACGCAGGCCGTACGCAGCAGCATGTATCATACATACATACTGAAATCAACTGGGGAGTCGTTGAGACAAATCAACTTTTGTCTGCGTTGCGCAGACAAAAGACGCCCGGGACAAGAAATTAAAAGTACACAAAGGAACGGCGCTGAATACCGAGTGCAGGTATACCATGCGTCAAAGCAAAGTCGCAGATGCCCTCGAGCCACCATTCATTAAGAAATATTAAGTACAATGCATTCCTGAATACCTGCCACGGCATAAACATGTGCACGTATGGTATACACCTGGCGCTATAGGCACAATGTGCATTGTTTTGGCATCTACGTCTTCGCACGCGTGAAATGACGGATGGCCCAAGGTCAGCGGAGACGTCGTCTTAGCGCGCAGTATTGCCACCAAGAACTCCCGCTGTACAGAAGCTGCATGCTGTCGAGCAGGAAAGGAGTGCGCGAACGCCAAGTACCACAGGGATTACGATAATCAATTCAAGCAGCGGCACACTCTTTAGATACGTTGTATAGATATATCGGCATAAATGGTGTGTGTACTCTGAGGCATGCAGATTAAGTATACCAATAATGAATCAGCGTCCTCTGTGCGCAGCCAGGAAAGTTCATGTGTACACTCCTAATGGAGCCATTTAAGATGATCACATCAAAGAACACAAGGACTTTCCACGTGATCAGCTTAGTTTACGCCTTCATGTTTTCCGTACGCATGCAACAACTAAGAGGACGAATAAGGAAGTCTTCGCCTCCCCCGCCTTTTTTTAACCCAAATTACGGCTGTAGATGCGAAGTCAACACACTCATTCCCAGCGGTGGACTTTTCTCGGACCGGCCCGGCCTCAGCTGCCGGTAGCTGCGCGGCACGGCGCTGCTGCCAGTTGTCGAATAAAGGTTTATTGTCGAAGCTGGCGGTTGTCCTCCACACGTCGACAGCGTACGAGCAACGAAGTGCGATTCCTTTTCTATGGATCAAGGGACGAACGCCTATCGAAACCCACAGGGAAATGCAGCCCACGTATGGGAAAAGGTCTCTCGCTTTGAGAAGTGACAGGTGGTGGTGTTGTGAGTTCGCAAAAGGCCGTGAAGACTTGCATGACAATGAGCATTCGGGGAGACCGCGTGCGTCGCTGACTGACGACAGGGGCATCTGAAATATAGCGCTGAGATGGAACAAATGCCTGAGCCGGTTTGGGGACTATGTGGAAAAATAGTACGTAGAATAGTACGCCATATTTGTAATTACCTGTATGTACCTTATTTTGGCTAACAAAAAATAGGGGCAAAGACTCTGATTCGCGCTAGTAGAATAGTGCAGTTCTGTTAATTTCATGTGTACACTGGGAACGCTGTGTGCTATTACAGGATGCGTGGATGCCTATAAATGTTCGCAAATTCAACTTTCGCGGATCGCACATCCCGCAAATATTACGCGCCGACGGTACTGTATACTTTCGCATTGGATGCCAGGATGTCATTTCGTAAAACGAATGCGGCCAGGTTTTAAACAGAGCGAGAAAAGTCTGTGCTTCATTCTTCATAAAGGTCGCTCAATTTTGTTTGTTAAGTTAACGTACGTTTTTTTTCCTTGTTTTTTTCAATATAAGAACTAATATCCACACAAAACGGCTTCATATATATATATATATATATCACCCGAAGCCAGATATGTAATTACAGGCAGAATACCTTAACCCTAAAATATCCCCACCTTAAGAATGAAACTGGAAGCGAGCTCAAATTAACCTGCATGGCCGCGAGCATCTTTAGCAACGAAAACATCTACGACTCCTCAGAAATGCGTTCCTATCCTTCGTGGACTAAAATATGTATCTCTCTCTCTCTCTAATGTTTCGCTTCGTCATCGTGCTTCGGCGGTTCAGACGCTTAGGTCGAGGTATACAGACGAACATGAAATGTCTATTGGGTAAGCGTATGTTCAGACTACCTGGAAACTTCTTCAGTAAAGTGTGAGCGAAAATAGTGGCGAGCTGTGCTCAGCTCTCGCCTGCCGTTGAGAATTTAACGCTTTGGTAAACCGCTCGCCGATCATCTCTTTATACACGCGCGCGCGCTGACTTCCCGCATGCACGAGCGAGCTAGAATTCAGGGTGACATCCGGAATTCCCAGGCAACAGTAATTTGAGCACTAAATGAATCGTTGCAAAAGAATAAAAAGACAATGCTGGAAGTGACGGAACAAGCGGTGTTGTATAAAACGCGCCCAACCTTACGGTTGTGGCTGTCTGGGCTTGTCACGAATGTAAGGAAGAACAATGTCACGAAAGACGTGCCCGATAGCTGGCGTGCATTTAACTGCAGTTCGTGCGAACCGCTTATTTGGCCGGCGTAGATTTGTCAGCAGATGGGGCGACAAGTTTGCACGTGAAAAAATTAAGGCAGAAAGGACTTCGCGACTGGGTACTGGGTGTGCGAGTACCCCATCCTGTCAGATAAGGAGCTAGCCTTTCTAAGGAAGTGATTTGTGCATGTGTAACGGCGATGAGTATAAACAGGGGTCGCTGAAAATGAACATTTCTCGGCAGTTAGCGCTCGTCTGCCCGACTTGGTCTGCCTCGTCGCTTCTTCCACGTTTCTCCACGCTGCAATTTGTCAATACGTAGCCTCAGGATGCCACCAGAACTGCTCCAAGGGTGCCTGCATAGCACTTCTCGCGCACCGCTGGAAAGCGCAGAGAAACAAACCGCGCTCCCGACGTCCACGTATATTCCGGGCGCGAATCTGGAGCGCGCGCATACGTGGGAAATATAATGGCCCCATTGAGCTTCCGCCAGGGGAGCCCGACGCACAACACGTCCGAGCGGCGACCATCTCGGAGGCTAGGCGCCGTGACGCCGGTCAACTTTCACTCACCCGACGACGACGCTTCCTGGCTCTCTCTGCTGCGCTCGGGCACTTGCACAGGGCGCTCGTGGTTTTGCTGTTTGACCGTGTAAACGCTAACGAAACGAAACTGCTGTTCTACGACCCGGGAGAATCTGTTCAGGTGAGCTTCCATGTACAAGGAGGGGGGAGGGGGACGCAGAAAAAGAAACAAACAGAAAAACGAAAGAGCATGCAGAGAAGCCCGCTGGCGGCTATTTCAGGGGTTCGCGCGCTCGAGCCGTACAGCTTGTTGTATTTCCTAGATGGTAAATTTTGATCTAGGGCATGCTGCAATTACGCGAAGACAAACTTTCGAGCAAAGCCGGGGAACCACAGGGCGGGCGACATTATATCTTTTCTTGCCAGTACTCGAGCAGCGGCAACATTAATTCTGAATAATATAGAGTAGGGAATAATAATAATAATAATAATAATAATAATAATAATAATAATAATAATAATAATAATAATAATAATAATGTCCTGCAGGTACAGAGTGCGAAAAGAATGCCGCGATCGAGTTTAATGAATTTTCCAGCAAGAGCAAGCGCCAAGTGAGGTACGTCGGAGCAACGGCGCACCACCTCGCACGTGGTGCGTCACAGCGTCGCAGACTGGCAACGGCCCCGCCAACGAGCAGCTGTATTCCAACCAAAGCCCGCAGGGGCAGCTGCAGTGCCCGATTCCCGTCAAACGACGAGATAGAAAAATGAGACGTCGCCGCGATCCGAGCGAAATGAAGAAGGAACAGGTAGGCCGAGCGTTCACAACACCGGAAAGCGCGAATCGCCTCGCGAACCGGCGCAGGTGCGCCTGGCCGCGCGGTCCGCCGCGCACGCGACAAAAGGGTTCGCGACGACGCAGCTGCCCGCGCCCCATCTGCCGCCGTGAGCGCTTTCGGGAGACGCCTGCACTATAACAACAACCAGGAGTCGATGTCAAGTCGACGCACTTCGTGTCACATTCAAACGCGACCCGAATCACATTGCCGTGTGGCTGGGTTCGCTCTCATTTCTCTCCTCCCCGAGTGAAATGACGAACTGCGAAGCCTTCTCTCTGAGAAACCCGCCAGTTTCCTTGTAGCTTCGTGCTACGTTCGGGTGGCCGACGGTTTTCCCTTCCCTGGCACCATCTCCGTCTTGCGGGATTCGGCAGCACTGATTTGTGATATTGAAGCTGGCACGGTCGCTTGTTACAGCCGAGGCACGGACTTCCACCCTGGACGCCCTTCCAAATAAGGACGTAAAACGCTATAACCGACGTCGTCACGAAATGAGAACGTCACAGACACGGTGCTGTTAAGAACGGCCCGCTGAGGTGCCAGTTTTGCCAGCCAGGTGCGACAGCGGCGTCGACTTTTCCTGGAAAGCCGAACGGCGTCAGTAAGTCTACTGTGTGCCAAGGACAATACGTCGCGTCCGCCACTCTGAGTCGCGGGATTGCCGAGATGAGTTCGACGAACCAGGCTTTGTGTCGGAACACGCCACCGCCGACCCGGTCTACTGTGAGCAAGGGAGTGCCCGAGGGAACGTAGTTTGAGGCCCCTTCCCACGCACCAATCCTAACATCAGCCCCGAGTTCTGCGAAGACTGTCTGACCTCGGTTGGGGACCGTAACGGCTGATGCCATAAGGCTCATGCCATAAGGACTGCAACGTCCTTATGTAGATACTGTAAATAAACCCATATTCCTCGTTCTCGATGAGAAGCAGTCCTTCCCTTCAACAACGCCCTTAGCGTGGATAAGTTGGACGACGGCATGAGCCAGCTACCATCTAATTCATGCCCGACTCCAATCTTGACAACTGGTTACGAGCGGTGGAATCGACCTCCCAATCCTTACAGTACTATGAGGAAGCTTTGGTTCTGGCCCTACTCTGACGCGCCCTATTCAAATACATGTAAAACAAAGAAACGCTTTTCTGAGATAACCCCTGGACCGATTTTACTGAAATTTGTTGCATTCGAGAGACAAAGGTAAGTTCTAGTGACTTTCGGAAGTGCAATTTCTATTTAGTGCCTGAATTTTGTTAAAAAAAATTTCAAAAATTCGTGAAATAGAGAAGCACGAAGTTTGCAAATTAATAGCGCCGCATATTGAACAGATACCGCGGTTCTGTAAACGGCATCCATTAGATTATTCAAAGCGTACAAATTCAATATGTTGCGTGAATTCGTTACGTTGTTTACAAGGATTCTGCAAAAGCTGTATTTCAATATTACTAATTTGTTTAGATTCATGTGTAACATATCAATTTTGTCCGCTTTAGATTTGCTATTAAATGCAATTTACGCAATTGTGATATCATTTTTCATTGCCAAGTTACAGAGTTGTAAGCTTGACAGTTTCGTTTTCTGAAAATTTGCGATTACTGCCAATTCTTATTTAAAAAACTGACGATATAAATTAGAAATGCGAAACCAACGGTCACTAGATTTCAAATTTTCCTTTTAAATGCAACAAACCTCGTCAAATTTGGTGCAATGGTTGCCGAGAAAAACGAATTCTACTTTTACATGCATTTAAACAGGACCATCCGAGCTAAAGCTTCCTCTCAACTCGCACGGCGTCCGAAACTTTCGTAACTACCACTAAGGACCACGGCAGACGACAACTGCGATTCTTGATTTCCATGAAACCTGCTGTACGGGCGATTTCCTCGAAGCCCCGTTCAGCAACTCCTTCACAACTTTCTTGAATACATCAACGTAATTCACGACTGTATTTCCAATGAAAAATGCCGTCCTTCCTGTGAGTGTCCTCAGACTTCGCAGGGATATAAGACGGCATGACATCTGCGTCTCAAAACTTCACTGCCAATGTAGCAAAATAAAACTGAATGCGGACAAATCAATAGAAATGTGCTCCAACAGCAAAATTTCCAGAGGCTAACTTCTCGCCAATTTACAGCAAAAAGTAATGTGAAGTAAATAAACAAATAAATAAGAAAAAATGTCGCAGTTTCACCCGAAAGGCGAAGCATCGATTGTGATAGCAAATTAGTAGACAGCTATACGATGTACGGGTAGTAGTGCTATCGACCGTATAAACTTGTAAACATTCGGTTACTAACTAAATTCACAAGCATGTTGTCACATTCACCCAAGCAAACATGAACACACCTCACTCGACGAGCGTGAACACTCGCTGTGAAAACGCAGGAGTGAGGAAGCGCAGCAGCAGCACCAGCAAACGAATTGACCTTCGTGCTGCCTCTCGCTTCGACGAGGCGAAAACAGCGAACACGAAGCTATCAACACTCGGCACTGTTGTGAAGTCGGGAGTCTGTGCGGCCAACGGAGTTTCCATGGAACGTGCCGTGCCAGCTGCCGGGAGAAAGGGTTCCGAGCGACGTTTAAGAGAACTTAAAAAAAAGGATTATATTTAAAAAATTACATGGTTGAGTTTTACAATACGGCTCCAACTATCGGAGCACACTATGGTAGCGTCTTTGCATGTCCGAGTGTCTCTCTGTTTCCGAGCGTCCCCCTCCTCTCCACACAGCCGTCTGGATCCGCTTTTTAAGCCCTAGCTGTGTCGTCATTGTTCAGTCGCTTCCATCAATCCGGTGTCAAAAGACCGATGACCTCTTGTCACACCAATCCAGAGGTTTGTTGCCCTTTCCCTCCGACGGGAGTTTTGTCGAAACACACGCACATCGCTGGGCGCAAGCAGGGGAACTGGGATCGTACACTGACTCCGTCTATGGCGTGGCCGCGCCAATTAGTGCGGCTGACAGGTGTGAAGAATCGTAGCCTTGCACAGACCTCGTCTCCGGCGTGGACGTTCAACATCCCATTTGACGAGGCCGTGGGCTCGTTTCCCCTTAATCCGTGACCGGAGTTTTGTCGCAGAGTGAACGGCCGACCATAACAGCCTTGATGGGCTCTTCGTGACGGTCAGGTGAGACGACGTTGCTATCTTCAAGCGAGCTGCCTTGAAATGAATGATGAAGCGCGACAACTACATGTCGCTGGGGTGGCATCCCCCGCTCTGAAGGACCGCCGGGCACAACAGCACACTGTCTCCATCGCACATCGCTTTCAAGATATGGTCAGCGCGGCCGTGCTATGGTGTCTAGAAAGCCATAGCCGTGCCATGCGCAACAGCCGCCGGAGTAGAGCGCCCCCTTCCCCTCTCCCCTCCCCCAGGAGTCTTGCGTGCGACGGAAGACGGCGGGCTTCCTCCCCGTTTTCCTCCCTTGCGCGCGTGAGACTGAGTCGCCCTTGCCGGCTCACCCTCGCAGGCTTTCCCTCGCGCATACAGCATATGGCGAGCGGCGATGATGTTATCGTCCTTGAACTTTATGCCGAACATTACGCCGATGCCTACGACAAAAATGAGCCAGGAGTGTCCATATCCCTTTACTGCACCTCGTTGCATTTACGCAACATTCCGATGAACGGCGTTAAACCCAGAAGCAAAGTCCGTTTAAAGCTGCCTGTAGGCGTTGTTGCGTTTCCGCAACATTCGTCTAAAAAACGCGCCCCTTTATGCTGCCATCTGTGCTCATCCTTCGCACCTTCTACCAAAACAAACCTGGGGCCCTATAACGTAAAACTATTCCAATATGTTTCTATTCCAATTTCCTGACGTCAAATTTGCGTAACCACCGACGCAAGCACCGGGCGGTCACCCGCAGGGCTGTCTGAACAGACCAATCAAACGCTCTCCTCGTTCATAGGAGGTCACTTTTGTTTGCTTGAAAAACGAATAACATTGCCTACACTGACCGGCTTGTCGTATGTCATTGGCTGACAAGAGGCGAGGAGAACGGTCAAGTGTAGAGGGATTCACTGGGGCAGAGCCAGTGCACTGAAAATCGATAACCGGATGAAGAAGGTGGTGCCGGCGTCTGCGATTGGTCGGCCTTCCCTTACTTAGCTTGTGATGGCTGGTCGAAAATCGCGGCGGCATGCAACGGAAGCTTAAGAATAACGCTAAAACTGACCCTCAGTAAAGAAGCGTTAGCAGACTGAGGTAGTAAACGTGCCGAAAGTTCTTGAAAACGGTACGCGGTCACGCAAGAAGTTTTATTATACGCAAATACACCCATGCTCTCCGGCAGGTGCGATTAGCCAGCGTCTCAGCGATCGGCGGCAGTCATCTTTTATTCCTTTCGGAACGGGGCAGCCTGCGGCTATTCCGAAAAAAATTCAGTTTTGTTCGGCATATTAATGCATCTTTATCGCGTACACGTCAATTTGACGCGGTGAGTTTGTGCGGTTTTGTGACGTCGCGTGACATGCAGGTAAAGTGGGTGCAGCCCGAAAACTTTTTACCAATAGCCGAGTGCTAATGGCGAAAAGGGGTCGAATCAGAAATAACTGTTCTTCTTTTTTTGCCAAATCATGCATAACCAGTGTGTACACATCATATCAGGTGGGGAGGTATTGCTGTTTTCGTGACGTCGCGTGATAGACATGTGAAGTGGGGCTGGTCGAAAAAAGTTTTTGACCAATCGCAGAGGGCTGATAGCAGAAATGGGATAGAAAAGTTTGGAATAGTTTTACGTTATAGCGCCCCTGGTGGAGGCTGCGGGCACCCGCGAGCAGTGATTGTAAATGTATTTCTCCATAAGCCAAAGCCCCAAAAAATTCTTACATTAAGCTCCACATCCTCCTGACTCTGTAAATAAGAAAAAAACATGCTTATCTCGAAATATTTTGTTCCTGGCGACGGAACGTTGCTATGTTGCGCAAATGCAACAACGTGTACATGGTTTATTTTCTTCGGAAAAGTGAAATGGCTTCTAAACGCTTTGATGGCTCAGCAATGCCTCCTGATAGTGAACGCAGCGACCATTCCAGGAGTGACGACAACCACGAGTGTAAATTCGTTTCGATTCAATATGCGTGTAAAATGTTTTCTGGTCGATTTGTTTTTTCAAAAGGATGCGGTGCACCTGCACGCTGCCGTGTCGCGTCGTCACGGCACAGCCTTACGTCTGTGCTTCTATGTGCTAAATTTTGACAATAACGTGAAAACACTGCATTGCTTCCTGGCTGCACGGGAATCTGCACCACGTACTGCACGAAGTGTGGGAAACACCTGTGGTGCACAAGCAAGTACAATTGCTTCTTTTTGTTCCACACTAAATCATAGGTGCACCAATGATTGTCAAGTGCAAATAAACATCCGAGTATGAATCGCACTAAGTCTGTCTTTCACCTTCAACTTCTTCTTTACTTGCACGTTGTTGCAAATGCGCAACATACGCTTTTTCTGCACATTCAAACAAGACAAATTCGCTAAAGTTAGTTTTCATGGCAGTACAGCTACTGTTATTCTTCCCTACAACTCCATGAAAAATATTTTGAGGAAACAAAAAATTGTGCAGTAAAGGGATATAGTTGTCATCGCAATAATAAACTTATTCACATGGGACGGAGCGTCACGAGGCCTGGCGAGAAAGTAAGAGCGTCTTCCCGAGGCCCTCAGTGAGTGCCTCCACTGTACGACGCCCAACGAATTCAGGCGAGCCCACACTGGGCAGACATTTCAACAAAGATTCCACAGGCGGAACAATCTCAAAAAATGCAGAGGCGGTTTTCCGCGCGGAACGTACGACTGGAAGCTGCGCGTAGCAGTACTTGTGCACGAGTTGCACAATGCAACCGTGACTGCACAATTGCGGGGTGCACACCGCGATTCGAAAGTTGACACCAACACAATGGCCAGGCTGCTTACTTCCGATGTCATGGGGAGAGAGAACTGCGCCAAGTGGCTTTACCGCCGCCCAGACGGGGAGGCGTGTGACATCAACTTCGCGCGATGCATCGCGTCAAAGAGCGGACAGCGGTGGCCATTACGCGGCGCGCACGTATAAGTGGCAGCGTGTCTGGTAGCCGGGGGCTCCTTCTGCAACAACAACAGCCCCCGCTTTGCTGCCCTTCGGGGTGCGGGATAGGCGTGACTTTTTCACCCTCGCTGAGAGATACCGAGGAGCGAGAACGATGCGCGAAAGGAAGGGAGCTGGGGAGAGGCGTGCTCTGGCGGTGCGCATATTTTCGTGCGGGGACGCAGTCATGCACGGCTGATCAAATACGCAACAACGAGAGGACGGCACAGGAAACGCCGTTCCCCTCTCCTGCTGCTGCTGTTCATCTTCTTCCGAGCAGAAAGCGGGAAAGAAGAAGCGCGAGACTGAACGCAGTGCGGCGAGATCGGACGCTCCTTCGCTCGATGACGCACGCGGCGAAACTCGTCCGAGGCGTGCCTTCTGCTTCTCCCGACCGTTTTTTTTTTTTCTTTCTTTCTTTCGCGCATACTGGAGAGAAGAAGAAGATCGGGTGCGCTGAGATCGGCTGACTGAAGATAAGAGCGGAATGTAGCGCGCGATTCCGCATTGAATCTCGATCGGAGAAACAACACGGCCGCCGTTCTCCCCGTGCAAGCCGGCCAACGAATGGATCGTCGTTGCCTGCATCGCAGCCTGGTCTGCTCGTTCCTCTCGGAGCTGGCGCGCAAGGATGGTTGCGCGAAGGAAAGGCCGCGTGCAAGCAACCACACGCCTGCGAGGGAGCAGGTGGCCACCACCCACTTGACAACGGCGACGCTTTGTGGACTGGTGGAATCCATGCGTGAAGACGATGTCTGAAACACGGCGTACACGAGGCTCAAACGGGAGTCGTGTCTCTAGCACTGACCCTTTTAGAGAAAACAAGCTGCTACGCGAATGGCGATGCGATGTGACAGTATACCGACAAAATGTGCATACGCGGATAGCCCTGCCTGCCAGTAAAAACACTGCATTATTATTTTCGACATGATGCAGAAAGGCGTCGTATCTAAATTCTACACAACCGACGGCTGTAACCTGCGGCTTATGCAGAGAAGACGAACCTACGTGTAAACACGCGTGAAAATAAAAGCGATGCTGTAACTACAGGTATGCGCGCGCGCAAGCTTCCTAATGCGTTCTTTAGCCAACCACCGCTGCGGCCGCAGGTGGCGGTAGCACGGATCTTGGTAGCACAGGTTTACGCGCAACGGCTTTTGGCCGGTCCACGTGAGGAAAGACGCAACGAAACGCAACAGAGCAAGGGTGGCATGCAACGCGCCGAAACGCCAGCGGGACAAATGAAAGAAAACGTGGAATACATGGAAGGCGCTCGGAAGAGGTCTTCGAACAGGGTGCACCGGCACGCGGCAAAGTGGAGCAAGGATGGCCGCTCGAGACGAGCCGGCAAGGCACGTTCGCTTCTCGCGCACCCGAGCATTTTCTCCGCGTCTCGCTTCCATATAATGTGCGCACCTCGTCCTTTCGCCCCACACTATCGGCGCCGGCAATCGTCGAAACGAAACCGAGGCAACAGCGGTCCGCTACTACGAGCGCTGATGGAGAGAGCGCACCGCTGGCTCGGCCGCTTGGCGAAACGATGCGTGCCCCGAATGGAACGAAGGCTGAAGCACGCTCTCATGTAGCATTCTCTACCGACCTCGCACGCTTGCCTGGAGTACGCTTTCCGCGCACTCTACAGTTTGTAGAAAAGCCACGGCGACAGCATACTGCCGTTAAATTACAGGTGGCAATTGAAAGGTGGCAAGTATCTTGCGGAAGATCACATCGCTGCCAGTTGTGCCAGCAGGGCACAGTCGCACAGTGCACGGCAGCCACCTTTGTGCCAGCTTTATGCCTAGGTACCACGACAAAACAATAATGGTGGCAGGTAAGAAGCAAAGTGAGAGAGCGCCCGTATGAATAACTCGAAACAGCGTCACCTAAGGGCTCTAGGAAAGGTTTCTTTGTAAGCTCTTAAGGAATACTCGCTTTGTTCTTAGTCCAACCTACGCCTCAGCGGTGCCACTCGAAGACATACATTCGAGCGCGAGCGAATCAACATTTCCCAAAAGTTTCCCAATCGCACGCGATTCGCGGAACCGAAGTCACCCGGAAGTCCGCCGAAGTAAGGAAACAAGGCACGAGTTCATGAAACGGTTACGGCGAGGAGGCAGGGGTGGCGCACTATTGAGGCAAGGACCCACTGTTCTCGTCTGCGCTTTCCGTAAGCCTAGCATGTGTAACGGGACAATTAGCAGGCCGCCGCCAACGCACTGGAGCAGCAGTGCCGGCTCGTTAACGGGGGCGTTGCCGAGAGCCAGAAGACATAGCTTTCTGCACGGACGGCGTCCTTGGCTCGACCAAGAAGCGCACGCACAACCGGGATAATCGAAGAAAAGGACGCACGCCACTTTTCTCAAGGATATCTGCGTGTGACTCAGAAAAGGTGGCGGCCGCGCCACTGCTTCGGCCGCACGAACGCCTCCGGTATATGCGCGTGCGAAGTCTAGTTCCGTATAAGACTGGAACGGCCGTCGGTGTTATCATGATTGCCTCGGAAAAATATTCAAGTATATCTGCCAGATATTGTGCTACTGTTTAACTTACATCAAATTAACTGTTAGGTTATGGAACTGCCAAATTAAGTGACAGTCTACCACACATTCGAGAGTTGTACACGGGCTATTAGAAACGCCGTTGTCAAAGCCTGCAGTGAATAATTCAGCCATGCAACCCGAAATTCCTTAACGTGCACTCGAATCTTGTTACATGCCACTTCCATCCGAATGCAGCTGCCGTAGCAGAGAATTGAAACCGCGAACTCGTGCTCAACTCGACGACTGTACACTTACTGACTTGCGTAAATAACCACGTAATTTTCGACAGGTTCGATAAGCACTGTTCGAAGATTGTTTCACGAAGGAAGCGTATGAGTTGAAATTACGGGGAACGGGGAAACGAGGCAGGGAGGAAGAAAACGCGAAGAAAACAAACATATTCTCGCGTCCGGTGGGAATCTAATTCGGGAGCTCTAAAGTTAGCACACAATTAGTATTGACCATAAGCGGAAGTGAATGGATTTGCGAAAAAAGTAATCACAGATTGTATTCGATCTCCAGAGTATAACGTAGGAAGATCCATTTCAAACGATCAACGAACTTGAGAGATGAGCGCATGTGGGGAATAATTTGAGAACGAAGAGGACTACATGCATAATACTGACAGTGGATGGTTTACGACGTCATTAATATGTAAGACAAGTCAAGCCAATTTTATTTTGGCACCAAGAGAGAAAAACAACGATGAGAGCGACACTGGGAGGCGCAAGCAAAAAGCCATGTCGAGGCTTGACCAAGGCTTGGTCCAGCTCTACGAAAGAAATGAGATCGTAGCTCGCTCCGCTGTGTAACACTGCCACTGCATGCTCGAAAGCTCTGCAAAGGGAAGCCAACACTGGCGTCCACTTTCCAGTGCTTTCGCGGTAGTTGCGTTAGCGCGACACGAGTTAGCTACCCGGCAACGCTCGTGTTCCAGGGGATCGAGCATCGTTTAATCTTTCTGATTTGATGCGAGGGTGGGACGAAGGCAGGCAAACCCCGCTCCAAGAACGCATCGAGCTGTGGAGAGAGTTAACACACGCCCTCTTGAGCGTGCATGCGCAGCGTATACACGTTGAGGCAGCGCGGCGGTTAGACTCAGCGTCTATGCCATCAGCGATGCTTGCCGACGTTGGGCACAGCAAACCGTATAATGCCCGTTCCGGGCCAGCTGCTCTTGCTCGTGCAGTTATTTCCCAGGAGGTGGATAGCTCTGCACATCAGCTCTCCTTTCATTCCCTTAATATTTTCCTCCCCCAGTTCAGGGTAGCCGACCGGGCACAGTCCAGGTTAACTTCCCTGCCTTTCGTTTATCCTCTCTCTCCTCGCGTCAGCGCGCAACACTCCCCTTTTCAGCCGTATCATATTATCGCCTCTAACTAAAAACAGTGCATTCATTGCTTGTACTTACGGCTATATCATCGTGCCACAGTAGAAGCTTGGACGTGTCGGTGACTCAATGTCGACACGACTGTACAGCGCAAAAGGACCAGGACAGAAGAAAGGACACAACACGCCTGGTCCTTGCCTCGTCCTTTTGCGCTGCGCAGTCACGCCGATAGCGCTTACCGTGCCGACAGTTTTACACAGTATTTCATCTGCACAGTCAGTTGTTGATTAATTAATTAACACGTGAGCGTCGCCACCGGGACACTCCATTCTCCATACTACCGCGAAGAACTGTAAAGCGCCACTCTACAAGACGTCAGCCGGACAGGCTCGCGAAAGGAGTGCAAATGTTGGCAACTGTGAGAAGTGACGGGCAAAATTTTATGCGCAATAGCAATTCCAAGCCGTCGTATGAAAGCACCGGCGACTTGTTTCAATTCCTTTGAACTTTCTTCCTTGCTTAAAGAAAGGACGGAGTAGGCTCACTGCTCGCACAACATGGCTCGTTGTTTCGAGGGGCCCCCTGCCGACAGGCTCGGGCGGAGAGATCCAAGCGGCTGGAACCGCTCACGCCCAAATCGGCCGCATTCAATGGGAGGGATCGAGCTCCGTGGACTGTGAAACAAGCCGTCACGACAGTTTGAGCGCGCACCAAGTTCGCCAATTAAGCATGAGTGCGGCCGTCCTTTCAAGGGGGCAGTGAACGTAAGTAAATACGAACGTAAGTAAGAACGAGTGCGAGTACGCGCAGTGCGCTTATCGCGTCTCTCGTCTCGCAAACACGGCACCACATACCGCAGAAACCACGTACCGAGTTAACCAGCGTCACGACAAATAATAGGCACGCGGACTTGAGCGACGGCTCTGGCTCTGACGAGCTCAATTTACTGCTACAGCAGCAGACTCCTCAGCGGACACTGCCATCCTTTCATGTCCTCGTCCGCTATATAGACGACCGCACGCCAAGTTTCATCCTAGACGCCAGCGCTCGTTTCTCCCCTGGCGGCACGATTTCATCTCCAACGGGTGTAGGTTTTCGCCGCCGCTTCCCTTCGCGATCGCGCCCGCGTTCAGTTCGCGCTGCGCGCGAAACGTCTCTTGTTTGCAACGGCGTCTTTACGGATAACCGGAAATTGATTGTGTTGTTAACTGTCACGACAGCAATGTAAACACGAAAGGGTTGATGCCACCAGTGAAATTCTGCCGATTCACAAGAAAATGGTACGAAAGAAGCAGAAGAGAGACGAATTACTGCGGTGCGCCGCGCGAAGTAAACTGGCAAACGAAGCGAGCTCGTTCATTGATCGCTCCTGAGTGTATGACGGTTTTTATATGTAACCCACATGAATTTAATAATTACTCGGTACATAATCGTTTTATTCATACAAAGCCTCTAAGTTGTTCGACGAGCGCTTGTCCTGTCTTCTTTCTCGTGTTTCGTTTGTGTGTGCGCTGCCCAAGAATGGAAACCACGTCTGTTGTATGCGCTAGCAGTGGCCGAAGTTCACGCGTGCCGAGAAATTGAATATGTGCACGATGCATTGAACATGACCGGAGTTCATTACCGCTTCACCACTGCGCCGATCGATCGAGTTACTGGACGACACACGCCCGCGGCTTGGTCGCGCCAGCATTGCTGAAGCAGGAATGATTACTAATGCTTTCAACTTCCGTCTCTTGAGCGCTGTTATAAAATGGCCAAGCTGTCTACATTGCTGCCTCTATTCCATATTGTAGGGGGCGTACTAGTTAAAGTTGTGTGCGCAGGTCGTACTTGTGCTATGCAGCGATATATTTTGTTTATTTCCGCGCACTGTCGATGGAAATCCGTTGTCGCCATCAGAGACAACACGGATTTGCAGCAAACATGTGGGAAACTGCAAAAATGACTTTAGCTCGTATGCGCCGTATGTATGTGCCGCATCGTATGTGTTGACGATTTTTCCGGCGGCACGTACGATGTCGTTTCCAATTACCTGCTCAGAGTCACTTACATGGTTCAGCAGACGCTGCCCTTTCGCCGCATTGCAGCCATTAAAATAATCGTCAAGCGTACCAATCTTCTTAAAGGCAAATAGAAGCGTGTCCAGTCTGTTTCGCACTTAGGGGAAAACTCGGAACGTATTGCATCGCGACGCGCCAAGCAATGGAGTCGTGCGGCGGCAGCAGCTCGAGCAGGCGCAGACGCTCCAGGGGCGGAGTCGTGATCTGCGTCGTCTGCTACGGCGGCGCGCGCTGGCCGCATTGTCGGAAAGCGTGCTGCTGTCAGGGGCAGTGCACCGACTTCATCGGTACTGTGGGAACTGAGCTGATATCCTTTACTAGACGTTGTGCGTCGCTAAACCCTGAGCCTTCATTGGCGATAATGGAGTTCCACAAACTTCTTTTGACAGCATGCTTCGTTTGTTCTTTCGAAAGGCCGGGGTACTGAGCGCGTGCACGTATATTTCTTCACTGTGTGTGCTACCATAATAAGCAGTGACAAGACGCACCAAGATGTGTGCGCAGCGTGCTCAGTCTTAGTTTGACTCGAAAGGAAAACAAAGCACTGAAAAATGATAAATGTGGGGGTCGAACACGATGAAACAAACGGATACGATTAAAGGAATGTTTTACGTTAAGACAATGAGCTGGAAGTGATTTTTCTCGACAATCATTCACTACACCAGACAGACCCTGCCCACCGGCGGGGTATTGGACACGTCACGCTCGGAACGTCAGTTAGTATCTCGTCATGTCCCCAGCGGCAGCGATGACAGCGCTCATCCTGGAAGGCAGTGAAGTGTAGAATGACTTGATCAGGGATGTGTTCATTCGCTGCACGTCTCAGTCACTGACGATGGTGGATCGAAGCCTATCCTCGGGCGACTGATAGAGGAGTTGGTGCGGAAGCGACACTTTCAATGAGCCCCAGGCATTTTAAATGATGCTGGCGCCCGGGGATTGAGGCGGCCACTCCAAGAGGGTGACTGCGCGCACTTCCAGCAGTTCTTGCACAACACGAGCAGTGTGGATCGGCGGCCTATCGCGTTAGAATATATAGTCGCCTTCCAGAAACAGGCCGTCAAGAATGCATGGAATCAGTAGGTCGTCTATGACTGTCCTGCAGCGATGAACTTACCTTCCAGGCGTATCAGTGGGCGTCGCACAACGCTTAGTAAAGAATACCGGCTCATTTCACGAAGTAAAGATGAGATCGGCGCCCTGCAACTTACAGTGGAAGGCTTCCTGGCAATGCGGTCAGCGCGCGCCGCTGCAGCAGACGACGCCGTTCAAGATCTCGCCCCTCGAGCACCTGTGCGAGCTGCATCGCGATGCAATGCGCTCCGAGTTTTCCCCTAAATGTGAAACAGACTGTACATCGCCCTTCGAATCAAATGTCCACGCGCACACACGCAGGCACACACCGCGCGCGGCACGAAACGTGCCCAAACACGCGCAGTGCAGCAGGCAATCAAGGCGGTGCGAACGAGAGGTGGGAGAGGGGTACCACCCGCTAATAGAATTTTGCTCCGCATGCGGCGCTCTCAACGCCGGCGCAGCAGCGCCGCTCTCGGTGCCGTTCTTGTCTATTGGCCTCGAGCTCCACCACTGGAAAAGCTGGCGCCACCGTCGGCGTGACGTGCTAGGAGGGATCACGTGGACATAGCGGCCGCGTCGGCTGCTTCGGGCGCGCCGAAGCGAGCTGAAAACGAGTTTAAATTCCCTCGTACGCTGCGTTTTCATTTAGTGGCGAAATTTTCCCGCTTCGAGTGTCTCCTTTACAAAGCTTAAAAGCACTACAATAGGTAGTGGCTGCCTTTGAAGGCGCGCAACATGGCAGGCTACTGCTCGGTGCCGCAGGGCCGGACGCACGTAACGGAGGCCGGTGTCAGCCTTATTCACACGTAGCCGCAGGACAAGAAGCTGTGTGAAGCTTGGCTCGCGAAACATAAAACCGGCAGTCATGGGCTACAACTCGGGTATGCAGCAAGCACAGACGCGAGGAAGATTTCTGCTACGGCGCCCGGTCTGCGATGTTCTGGAAACGCGCACTGAGACGCTCGCCTGAGTCCGCTGCCCGACTAATGTCATGACGGTTTGGTCTATGAACTTGTCGATACTATAGATACTGGCAAGTTCAGTGGAGTGGAAAGGCAGCGGTAAGAAGCACATTTAAAGAAAGCGTGGCATATGGTCATGTTTGTGTTATGAATTAATGCACTGGATTACAAAAAAGGAGCAGCGGGAAATTGCACGCTGAAAACGCCGATAAACATACAGTGCGACGCAACTCGAGAAATAGTATTGAAAGGTCAAAGAACTTAGAAGAAAAAAAAGATTGCATCGTCGCGACGGCACATCACAGTCCCCGTAGGCGTCGAAGTCTCTACAATGAAATTATTTTTCAACAGCTCTGATAGCGCCCACGCAACAATGGTTGCCTGTATACTGTCAAATGCTCATATTCTGCGGCCTAAAGCTCATGGCACGGTGCGAAAACGCGCGCGCGGAGAAAGCGAAACAGTGCATGGACAAGTATGCAGACGCGCAGTCGGTCGCTGCGAATCTGCGCGATCGCTGCATTGAGGCTTCATTCTATTACGCTCCATTTAGTTATACAAACACTATAACAACATATTTTACATAGTTTGCTCTCAGCGTTTACCTACCTTTCACGCAAGAAGCCGGTTCGGGAGACTCCATCGCGGCGACCGCGCGCAGTGGCGTTCACTGTACGTATTCGGTAAAGAGATAGCGTCTGTAAACGATTGTGTGCTTTCAGCTTGCCCAAAATTATTATTTAGACAGTAAGAAACTTCTCTCGTGTCGAAAGTACTTACAGAAATGTCCGGGAGAGCTCGCGCGTGGTGTTTTCAGTGAGCGCTGACAGCAAAACCTATGAGGAGCGCGCCACGTGATCCCTCATACTACGGCAGCGAGGCGCTTCCGATAGAGGGCGACTCCGTAACTCCTCGCCGCCAATACACTATTGCCTGCAGTGGACTCCGCACACAGAGGCCGCACAGACGACCGAGCGTCGAGGCTACGCGTCCAGCTCCCAACCGCACATCGCTGCATGGCACCAAGTTGAGGAGACGGCACGACAATGACGACGAATTATAGAGTGCGCGGACACAGAAGACCCAGCTCGAGTTTGCAACTGCTATCGCAGCAAAATGAAATGAAATAAGTAAATAAATAAATAAATAAGTAAACGACCTTTGGAAAGACATCGAAAACTTTCCGCAAAGTGTGGGCCAGCTCCTCGCATCAGCCTGCCCTCCACAGCCACGAAGCGAGCTTGCGGCTCAGGCACGGTTCTTAGCAAGCGTCACCGACCGATGGTCATTCGTCAACACAGTGGTAAATAATAGCGCAGGGTATTGTCAAAAGCACGAGAAGGCGCGGCATTAAATATCACCGGCGCCAACACTTAATTGCTGCCACTAATTAATGCACCTGGAACGCCAGTGGAGATTACGCGAATGCCGACACGCAACAAGCGCTAAGCTCGGCCCGCATAAAAGTGCTCGTGCAACACAGCGTCAGGCTATAGTGGCGACACCGGCGCGGACGCAAGCGCGCGGGCGGCGGCAGCGATTCGTGAGAAAGTTTACGGCGAAGCCAGGGCACGCCGCCAGCCGTGGCAGCGGAGAGCGATCGGGTACAAGTTGTGTATTCCGTGAATGCCTATGGTGCAGTCTTTTAAAGCGAAGCTGCTTTTGCTTCGTTCTCCCGATTTTTGTGGGCGCTGCTTCTGCTGCTGCTTCGGTCTGGCTCGCGCGCGCACCGCTGGGTTTCTTGCGACACCACCAGATGGCGTTCGTCTCCGCGCATCCCTAGAGTTACTGTATATGCTACCAAAGGTAGCATATACCAAAGGTAGCATATACATGCTACCGAAGGTATATGCTACCTTTGGTAGCATATACAGTAACTCCACGCATCCCGGCTAGCGCCACCGCGGCAGCGTCTCTGCTTGCTCTCTTATGCGACAAAAATGCAGGTGCTGGGCAGTGGAGGACACGTGCTGGGCTGTGATATAAAGGGAGCGCTTGGAGCTGGTGTCTTAACAGCGTGCTGACCCCGTATGAAGAAGGAGCACGTAAATACCCGCCAGCAATATGGCTCCAAAGCGTGCACTCCGTGCCGAGGACACCCGGCCCGAAAGAAGCGTCGCGCGGAACAGGAGCGTCTTCGCTAAGCAGCGAAACGTGGTGCGGACCACCGCTATCACAATGCGATGTGCCATGTAAGGCAATGATAATGCTCAACTCTCTCATACATTAAAAACAATGACGCACAACAACGTCTCAAGCAAACACGCGTCTCCCTTTGTGTTATGTGGACTATATACGCAGACAAACAGCATGTGGTGCACGCAAGGTAAAGTTTAACATCAACTCACCACTCTCGTGTTGGACTAAACGCTGAAGAAATTACACATTCCCCGCCAACATCGCCGCTAATTATCGTCAATCAAAGCAAACAGCAAAAAAAAAAAAGCTTCGTTTACATCGATCCCCACAGTGCGTGGAATCCGCCGATTATTTTTGCGAGGACGTCTTGGCCAGCGTTTCCAGCGTCTTCAAGTGCTGCGATCGCTCAGCTGTATACACAAGTGATACAGTGCACTCATGCACCACGATAACGATGGAAGCGCAGTACACGGATTTGCTTACCTGTTTGTGAATTCAGACATCCTCGGGCGTTACTTACGCTTTACCTGTCTCAATTTCAGGATATCACGTTTTCCGAAGCGCATCGAGGAAATAAGTTTCTTCGCACATGCATAAGCATTGCAAGTGGCATTTATATAGCAATCTGTTGTTGGATACAAAGCCGTTTGAAGCCAGAAGGACCAGGTTTGTAAATCCACGTAAACTAACCCCACTGTAAGGTCGCTCTGATTGTTCGTGTTTTTAAGTGTCACGAATCGGCCTCGTGCTTTGTGTATAGAGAGGGGGTTCACTTCCCCCCATGTCAGCGGGGCGACAGTTGCTGTGTTATGTGGGGTCACAGGCAACGCGCGGGGTTGGGTGACGCGTCGCGGCAGGCGCCAGGCGGGCGAGTGCCGATTCCGGGAAGTCGGTATTGTGCGCACGGTGTTGGCACTCCGCCGACGGTCACACAGACCTGCCTTGAAATGGGCCGCTGTACAAGGTATTGTGGGTCTGGCGCCCGAGTGCCTGACTAATTGGAGGCGCCGCCGAGGTTAAGAAGGACTTAGCAACTCTGACCCCGTGCCGCATGCAGTGAGCATGGACCTAATCCTCTACGCGTCCGGAACGCAATCGCCAGCCTTGTTGGGTGCGACTGCCTGTGTAGTGTCGAAGGCCAGCTTACAGTGCACGCTGTAGGAATGCGGTGCACACGTAAAGAGTGCATTCGGACGACGGCGTCTTGGAAACACGCACTCGGAGAACTTTGTCTTGTAGACAATAAGTTTGAAGGACAAGGAGGGCCATCCGTCTCCCACACGGCCAAACTTTGCGTACAGCGGAACTGTGTGGTGTCGATGCCCCTGCTTCCGAGACATTTGCGGCCTAGACGCCGTTGGGATTTGAAACGGTCTAGCGATAACTTGTTCGGGCCTGGCGTGTTTTGCTGAGCCCGTCACTAACTACGGAGAAATGAGAGGGCAACGGAGTTTTGGCGAAGAAGGAAAAGAGCTTTGTTTTGCAATATGTTTATTTTTGAGAGTAAGCCCATCCCTGGGGGTTGTGGCTTAACAAACGGTTGACTGATTGGCAACTGAACCTGTGGGACGGGCCAACGGCCCTACCACCTTTTTTTCTTTGTATATTTGGGCTACAAAAATCGGGACGACATGCTGTTTCTCAGACTTGGCTGAAATCAGGAATGCTGATAGATCAGTGAGCCTCCGTACTATGTACGTTAAAACGAGTCTGGGCTCTAACAGTCATTGAGACAGTCGAAGAGTGAGGCTTTGTTTCTCAATTGTTCAAGTTTGTAATGTATTTGTTTTACCTGCCATGTATATAGAAAAGTACACGTATAAATATTTCTTGTACATCTGACCTCATCGTTTCCTGCCTGCGTTTGATCAACAACTGCCGATCATCATCCGAGAAGCTTCAAGTTCCAACGGTGAAGCGAGGACGGAGAACGAACGAAATTTTACTCCCACCATTCCTTCTTGTATGCTTCACTGCCATCCTGGTAGAACCCCCATACTTGACGCTTCAGTTCCCTCTGGAAAACAGCGATTCGATGAAGCAGGTAGGTGACGGAATACGCGCTGTATACAAGCATATTCATATTCGCCATTCTTAGACCTGTAACTTGGTTTTTCCTTATTCAACTCTTGCATTTTATACTGTGCCTTCTTGCACTCAATCATTACCTTTCGTGCAGGCGTCACTCCACTCAGCGCAATGCCCTCTGTCCTCGAGGGTGCAGTACATAAGCAAACCCGAACAAACTTCCCTCTGTCGAAACTCATCGGGTGCTCCGAGAATGAGCAAGCGAGTGCGTGCATCGTCCATCTGAGGCCGCTGTCGGACCGCTTGCCAAGAGGCAGCCACGACGGCGGGCTGCTCAACCTTCTCTCCGCCGCCGCAGCAGCAGCGAGGATGCCCATCATAGAGTGACGCCCATAGTCGCCTCGGCCGACAGGAAGCGCTCCTTCACTCGGGAACGGTGCCACGGGCGCGGCGGCGACGTCTCGCCGGTCGCGGAGGGAGGCTCGTCAGGCCGGCCGTGGGTCGGTCACGACCCGGAGGAGCCCGGTCACGCGCCCGGTAGCAGGCTGGCCCCTCGGCACGCACCTAAGCCCGGGCGCCAGCGGCCTCCTCCCGACATCGGCAGTGCGCGCCAAGGCGGAGGCGTCCGGACAACACTGGGCGCCGCAACGCCACGCGCGAACAGGGCCCGATGGGCGCCGGGTGATGTAATCGACACCGGCGGGGCACGCCGCTGGGAACATCCCAGTGGCTACGGGCGATCCGCCCTCGCAGTGCTCGTCATGTTGTACAGTTCTGGGAGACGAGTAGTTCCGGGGAAAGCCGAGACGGAGTGACGATACGGAGGTGCCGAGAGAGAGAGAGAGCGCAAAACAAATGTCGTTGGTAGCTCCTCCCGAAATCATTCCTCAGGGACAAGTGCGACGAATGGACAATAACACCAAAGCTGTAGCCTGCTGCATAGACGCAAGGTACGCACGTATATATATATATATATATATATATATATATATATATATATATATATATATATATATATATATATATATATATATATATAGTGCAACTGACGGTGGTATGCTCCGGACCCCCGTCAATTGCACTTCGCTCCTCTAAGAGGCAGGTTATGTGTCGAGTGAGCTCCTAAGCAAAGCTTTTCCATGTGGTAAGCGCATGTACCCGGCACTTCAGATACGTGCGACGCATTTCTGTCGCATTTACCGCTAAATCGCCACTGCATGCGATGTTAGAAAGCCGTTGCTGCTTTAATTCTGAAGAAAGAGAATTCTGCGCACGTGCCCGCATTCTGCCTCGTTCACGTACGCTGCTAGGGTGTTTCGCAATTAAAGCCCATTCACTCAAGCAAGGGATTTTAGCCAACGCGCTTGATTCACTTTACTTGTAACGACTGCATCAAAGAATACAAATCGACCTTCACCATGATCATTACTACTATTACCTTAAACCACTTCTCTTGTTATATATTTATTATTTTTAAACGAGACAACAGAAGGCGGGTTTTCGCCGTGCACTCTGGCAGAGCTACATGCGGCACCAAGGAGCGTCCGAAACTTCCCAAGTTTTCTCCCACTTGAAGCGCCTTAGCAAAACGCAAATATATACAGGTTGTCCCACACAGCTTGAGCCAAACCTTTAAAAATGAAAGGCACTCCGGGGGCGAGTTGAACCGAATGCATAATGTTGGCACTGGCCTAGAGTTACTCAGGCAATTTTTTTTTTATTTTCCCCTTAACTAACGGATTAGTTATGTTTAATTAATCAACTTTAAGTATTGGCTGCAGACCCCAAGTGTGATACGCAAAGCTACAGAGCACCTTGACAAACCTCTCAATAAATTGTTTCCAATACGATGTATCTCACGCGGTCCTTTATTCGGCGTTCCAAAGAAAGCCCGCGAAATATGAGAAAATACCGCGTGACGGGGCGCCTGCGCGCTGTTATTGTGCTGCTCTCACGGGACACGACTGAAGGCAGCGCCACGCCTTCGGCCGGCCCGACAAGACGTTGGTTTCTGCGAAACGCAAGGCCTTTTCCTCCTCGCCTTCTGAGGCAAGGTCGTTCTGGAAGCCAAGGCCGGCCGACCACAGCGCCTCCGGTCGCAGCACGGCTACAGTGAACTAGAAGCAATTCAGTGCAACGAGCGGAGAGGGCTGCGCCTTGCGGCGTGTGTCACCCGCGGTGGCACCCGAAGCGGTGGCGCTGCCGTCGACCACTCTTGAAGGCGACAGGTCTGGGCACGCAATACCATTGCATTTCAGCGGTGTGTTTTGGTGGTGGCTTTTTGCTCTGTGCGGTTGTGCGTCGCAAGCGTTCTCTTGTGAATGCGGCCACTTGCATCAATGAGTGCAAAGCAACGTCTCAACCATTGCTACGCCCCAGGGTGTAGCACAGGATACGCCCGAACTAACAGTGCGAAGAAGCTATCGTTATTCAAGGCGCCTGCAGACCCGGAACGGAGGTGCACGTGGGAGAGAAACCTACATAGAGCCGACAAGCCGCTAACCACAGACTGCGCGGTATGTGAGCTGCATTTTGAGCAGCGCTTCATTGTTCGGGACTATGTGCACCGTATAAATGGGGAGGAAGTTCGCATCCCACGCGGTACGCCTACGCTTACTCCGGACGCAGTCCCCACAATTTTGCCAAATCTGCCAGCTTACCTGAGCAAGCAGCCTACTCCCAAGAGGAACGAAAGAAAAAGGAAAGGCGATGACGAAGTCCCACCACGAAAAAAGGCACGAGGGCAGCTTGCAGAGACGACAGAGGTTGACGAACCTACGGGTGCGACGGTTGACAACGAAGTCTGTGTGGCCGCGACTGTCGCTGCGGTGACGAAAATAAAAGTGCCTGGGAAGCGCTGGACGCTACATGAACTTCACGACGCAGACGGAGTATGTTTTACTTCATGTTCCCTCGACTCGCTCTCAGGTGAGGTGAATGTGGAAAAGGCCGTGTTCTTCACTGCAAACAGTGCCGGTGCTATGAACTCGAAGACGTTCGTGCTGGGTAAGCAGGTGGCTGGCGCGTCAGTGGCAACTATTCAAGATGCTATAACCACTCTGCTGGAAGCGCATGATATGCACCTCTGCAAAGGCGCAGCGTCACGGAATGAAAGCTGCCTAACTACCAGCTTAACAATGAGATTGCAAGGCCAAATTAGGCGCGAGGCAAGAGCAGCTTATAGTACTAACTGCCTAGGCAAGACAACAAAAGAAGGAACAGCTTGCGTCGTTTGCAAGTATCTCAGAAAAGCCCTTGTTAGGCGGCAGTGGCGCCTCGAAAGGCGTCAAGGTCAGAACCAAAGTTGCAATAATGCTAGCTCGCGGTGGCACGGCAGTGTTTTGAAGAAGCTGCAGGCATGTACCCGTAAAAACAAGCGGCTTTTATCGAAGGTAGACAAGCTCGCCTTGGACCTCAAGAAAATCAAAAGCGAATGTGCTGCAACAGCTGAAGATGTACTTGCTGAAAAGTTAAGCTTTTTGTCACCAAAGCAGCAGCTCGCTGTCAGGCAGTGCTTCCAGGCATCAAGAAGGAAGAGTCCGCGGGGCATGAAGTACGACAAAGAATGGATCCTCGAATGCATCTTGCTCAAAATGAGAAGCCCAAAGCTGTATCAATATATGCGGAGGCAGAACATTTTGGTGCTCCCAAGTGAAACAACCCTGCGTAAATACACTGCTCAGTACAGAAGCGGCTACGGGTTCAATGAGAAAATGCTGAGTGTGTTGGAAAAGAAGGTTGCCCACCTGGATGTGTTCCACCGACATGGTGGAATAGTCGTGGATGAAATGAAGCTAGCTGAACATTTGTCAGTGACCACAGGAGCGAAGATTGAAGGTTTTGTGGACCTGGGCCCGTACACACCCGAAAAAGAAAAAACATTGCCATGCAATCATGGCCTCGTAGTGATGTTTGTGCCAATGGTTGGCAGCTGGACTCAGGTTATTGGTGTTTTCGGAAGCAACGAGAATGTGAAAGGGGACCTGTTGGCCAAAATTGTGCTTGAGTCCACAATTTTAGCAGAAAGGGCTGGCCTGTTTGTGGACTTCGTAACTTGCGATGCAGCGGCCTGGAACAGGAAAATGTGGCGCATCTTTAACATTCGAGCATCTTTGAAGGAAGTTGTCTGCAAGAAGCCCCATCCTGTTGAGAGCAGTCGGTTCTTACATTTTCTCTCTGATTTTCCTCACCTAGTAAAAAACGTGCGAAACAGGCTTCTCACCACGACTTTTGACACCCCTGATGGTGCAGTTTCAATGCAGTTTCCAAGAGAAGCTCTCAAACTGGATAGCAATGCTGTCACTATGAAAGCAATGCCTGGAATAACCAGCGTCCACGTATTCCCCAACAATTTCGAAAAAATGCGGGCAAGTTATGCATTCCAGTTGTTTGGGCATGGTCCTTTGAGGGCATTCTTTCTTTACCGTACTCAGTTGGAAAGGAGCTGTGGTAAAATTGAAGCGACAGAGAAGTTCTTCATGAGAATGAAGTCACTGATTGCTGTGATGACTGCAAGGTACACAGCCGAAGCTCTCCGACTCCATTCTGCAGGTGAAGAAACCATTAAGGAAATGCTATGTTTCCTGGACGTCTGGGAGCGCCATGCTGATAAGAAGAAATTTCTGAGCGAGTCCACTGCAGAAGGCTTAAGAGTTACTCTAACAAGTACTCTTGAGCTTCTTCGCTATTTGCATCACCAAGTTGGCTTTAGCTACTTGTTGACATCCCGGCTGAGCCAGGATAAAGTGGAAAACTTTTTTGGAATCGTTAGACTCTCATCTGGCTGCAACTCACACCCAACGCCACAGCAGTTTCTGCTAACTGTTAACTGTCTCTCTTTTTATAATTTGGCGCACAGTGTTGCAGGCGGGAATGCAGAGGGAGATGTCATCAGTTCTCTTCTTGATGTTGGGGACCGGGAAGAAACTTCAAAGCAACAGCTGATTGACCAGATGAAGCTTTGCACAGAAAAACAAGCAGTACCTTCAAGTTCACATGGCAGTGAAGCAGTGGAACACGAGTACAATGTCCAGAGGAGCGACTCAAGGCTTATATATTACATTTCCGGATACGTGGCCAAAAAGTGTGTGCTGCCCACCAAATGCTGTGCGTGTAATGACAGCCTCTTACTTCCAACAGAAGAAGGGCGCCGCTTGCATGCTGCAGAATTTGTGCGCCATAATGATGAAGGAGGTTTACTCTACCCCTCGGTGGAACTGTTCCGCTTTATAACAAGGCTTGAAGACATTTTCACTAATTGCTTTAGTGCACAAAAAGTTCATCGGGAAAGCGTAATGGACATCCTGCATATGATTCATTGTGCCGCTCCCTTGAAGGTGGGATGCAGAGATCATGCAGAAAGCCTGACTCCTCGCATAGTCAGCTTTTATGTCACCACACGGCTCCATTTTTTTATCAAAGGCTTGAATAAAGCACATATGCTGTCAAAAAGAAAGGCAGCACAGCACCTGAAGCTAAGCAGACTGACTTAGCCCAATTTCTAAGCTGCTTGTTAAGTACATAAAGCTCTCGGGATGATTCTTGCGCTATTACAGAGCGCCTGGAATAAAATCGTATGGGACAGAGAAATCAGTTTCGAAGTCGTTCTCCCTTTTTTTCTGCGCGTCAGATTTCGTCTTGTGCAGCACATACTTTAAAAATGAAGTGCTTTCTCGTGTAGCCTTAATTTGACGGATATCTGTGCATGTGCACCCTAGCAGACACTGTAAGGTGTCTTTTGCGATCGCGAACATCATGCGAATATTTGGTCCCGCAAATGACAATTGCTTCGCAAAATTTGGTACTCGCAAATTATTCCGGTAGTGCCATCTAGTCCGAGTTGACGACTAAGCGTGAAAAAAGAAATTGCAGCGCATCGACTGTCCTTCGTCTGCTACTGGCTTTGCTCAGTAAGACACGCCCAAAATCTTACGGCCACCTCAAACACCTCTACGCACATAAAGTACCCAAAAAATAATTGAAAACCCAAGCTGAATTGCGTTAAAACAGCGGCTGTGCATAACCAAACACGCTTTCTATTTTTGTGTGCCACGTACGCTTCAGAGGGGAACAGGACGAGCTTTCAAGAGCGGTCGATTGCAGCGCCGCCGCTGCAGGTGCCACCGCGCGCGTCAGCGGAGAGGCGCGGTCGTGCCACTGGAAAGTATTCTAGTACACTGTAGCACGGCTGCGCGTTGGCCGAGCATTCGCCCTGGCCGCCATCGAGGGCACCGCGAGCGCAGGCGGCGCAGAACGGTGCGTTCGCAAGCGCGCGTTCGAACCTATATGCAAACTACGGGAGCATCGGAACCGAGACGGCTCCGACAAGAGGGCCCGATTTATACCAAGGGATACGAAGCTGCGCCCGTCGATACTTCTGCACCAAGCCCTTACATGTCTCTGGACCATCGCCTGTTGTCCTGCTGTATCGCTGTTTCATCATTCTGGCCCCGTACCTGCCGTCATAATTACGTGACCTTGTCATTAGACAGTGTTAAAATAGCGTTTGCAACCGAACGTAAACGCATTACGTACGTAAAGAAATAGCGTCGTACTCACGTCGCATGCTCCAAGCGTTAGTGGGTTTCAATGGTTTACGTGCGCTATAATAACGTACATTATTTCTTCTGCATCAGTAAATCACCGTTCTACAACACCAAAAACACCACTCTTACATCAATAAGACGCTTGATAAGCCAGAACAAGCGCAAGAACGAAATACGGGTGGCGACGCCTACTTGAGTTCCCGCACTTGGGGGCTGTGACGTCATGGATTTTGAAGGAATCTTCTAGGGCCTACTAATTATATAAAGCAGTACAGATTGACTACATTGTGTTCTAAAGGAACCAAATATTAAACATGGCAAATTTCGGGAACCTTTATTCAGCCAACGTGGCCCAAATGCGAAAACATACTTTGGAATCCCTGACGTCACGCTGACGTACCGGCGCTGGGGTTTCAGCGCGAAATTCAAATACTGATACTTGGACCTTAATTTTCTCATCTAATAATCAAACTATTTTTTTGAAATGACTGCCTGAAGGGTTCTCATACAATGATTTAATAGTCTAAACTGATTTATTGTTTCCCTTTAGTGTCCCTTTAAAAGGACACTAAAGGTTAATATTAAGTCAACGTGGACTGTTCAAATACCATCCCAGAAATCTCGAAACGCTTGTTTTGTGCCAAGAAGAGACTTATTTTATGAGAAAATGCGTTCTGAAACGTCCGCGTAACTCTAGAGCAGTTCAAATCACCCGCCCTCCGATCGAGGAGTGGGGACGTCATGGTCTCATAGTGACGTTGCACCGTCGGTGAGTATAACGGCGTCCGCAGACGGCGCTACGGCTTTTCTGCGCAAAACTCAAACGCGCGGCCAGAAACAGAGCCAAGACAGAGCCGACAGCAGTGCGAAAGCGAAAGTATGGTGGCTAGCGGAAGGAGAAGCGCGCGACGATAAGCTGGTCCTTCATTCTATGACGCCAACTTCGATGCTCGTCACAATGGACCCTGACAACGACACATTGGCTCGCATGCTGGGCTCGACTTCAGCGATTTAAGCACTGATGAGCGCGACCTGCTGCTGAGGGCTCGCGCTGCCGGCGTCGTTGCGTACTACTACGACGGCGGCCTAGACGTCGGCTCTCCGGAGTGATAAGTAACGTTGGATTCGCCGCTGCAACTGCCCTTGGCCAAGTTCCGCGGACCGTTCTGGCATCCCACGACATCACATGGACGTGCCATTCTCGCTGCTTGTTCCAAATGCAAGTTTCGCGAGCCAGCAGAAACAGCGCAGCACGACACACTAACGAAACAACTGAAACTCCAAAGCGCGCGCGGCGCAGAGTCGAGCGAAAACGAAACCTTTCGACCACCCAATCTATTGAAGGGTAACGTCAAAATGTTATGTTTTCTTAGAATCGAATAGAATTAGACAAGTAGCATTTTCTTCCGAAGCTAATGAAATTATCTTTTCAATGCGAGTAGTTGATTATTAGTGACATGAATTACGATGAGTGCCTTCGTCATCGGGCTATAGTACCGGAATGTCGCTGGGGGGTCTCAAATCTTGTCATGCATTTACCTCAATTTTTCGGTTACTGAAGCTCTGTTCGCGATTATATTGACGCCTTAGCCGTTGTAGAACATTGCTCTAGCGCTTTAACTTGACTTAATAGTAACCTTTGGTAGTCCCTTTAACGATCGTAATGTTTACGGACGCTAAGAAATAGCGTTGTTAAACATGGCGGCATCCATGACTCCCGCTTCAGCGTGAATTCTCGTGATGGTTACGTTCTGACTCGCGTTGGTCACCAGTAACTATTGTAATGTTCGCTTTCTCTAAACTCATTTGAAAGGTTAGTTATGAGCGCATGGCGCGTCCATTTTCTGAGATCGTTCGGCGATTCTGGCGCCCGTAGGCTTAACGAGACGTGTCCGCATAGCAACAACAGGATGGTTGCTAATGGATCGTCTTAGTAATTGTTGTTGTTGTTGTTGTTGTTTCAAAACATGGCTCGTACCCATGAGGGGGATTGGCCACACTGGATAGATTGAAACCAACAGCCAACAACATAGCGAAAGGGTTAAAGGTGAACATTTAGAACGAATCATTTGGCAATTAACTGATAACAGCGATTTTGAAAGTACTTGTACATCAACTAAATAAATAAAAATTAAATTAAACTGAGAAGCTCAAGAAAAATAATAACAATAAAATTAAATGTCCCATGGTCGGTAGAAGTTACCGACCATGGGACATTAAGTTTAGAGTTACCGACCATGTCCCATGGTCGGTAACTCTAAAAAAGTTTACGCCCTTTGGGGGTGTATATCTGCCACACAACAATAATCTTCATCTGCCTTGCTTGCGTTTCCTTTCTTGAAAACGCGGTGCCCGCTACTTTACTGTCGGGAATGCTAAGTCATGCTGATAACGCGCGAGCCGTTCGTCACTGGGAAGCACCGGGCTCGCAGCGTTAAAGAAAGGAAATGCGGGCGAGACAGATGGCGTTTATTAATGTGTGGCAAGATACGATTCAAAGGGTGTACACTTTTCTTAGAGTCTACACTCTAAAAACAGTTGCACCCTTTGGGGTGTATGTTTGCCGCACAACAACGTTGTGCAACTGCGTTGCACAACGAAGAACAAGTCCTAAGCACAAAAAAAACGACGAAGACGAAGGCTGAGTTGAACACTGTTGTTCACTGTATTTCCATCTTTTACGTATGAACCACAACAACGATTTCGGTTCCACGTGTGCAGTTGTTCCCCCTGTCTTCACTGACCCTGCACTTAACCATCAAATGCAGACTGACATGCAGATCGCGCGGTTGCATACATAGAACAACAGGCAGGAATACGCCCGCTGATCCCGATTCGCTGCTAATGCCATGACGCTAGTCGTTCAGGGGCTTAGCGTATACCCAAGGAATGGCTCCGGTTGCAGTGCGGATGCGCACAATCGAAACTCGGGTCTATGAACGCAGGGCAGATAGCGCCTGTAGTGACTTATGCTTGGTTATTTCTGAACCTTTCGTATAACTGATCAGAGTGTACGCGCTGTAAAGGTTGGGGTCGGGCATGAAATAGATGGTAGGTGGCCCATGCCGTCGTCCAACTTATCCACGCAGAGAACGTTGTTGAAGGGAGAGACTTGTTCTCATCGAGAACGAGGAATATGGGATTTATTTACAGTATCTACATGAGAACGTTACAGTTCATCAGTCTAGCATGACTGAAAGAGGAATGCACACTCAGCAGCCTGCGCCACGGCTGCTTATAAACACTCTGTTCTCCCTAGATCCCTAGGTGAGGGAGAACGGTCGTTCAAGCGTCGACCAATTCGGAGCGTCCAAAGACATCGTCGCCGACCCGCCTATGAGGGGAAGGGTTTACACACTCACTTCTGCACCGGTTTCACTGACCACACTGAGGTGAGAGAGTTCTCGCAGAAACAGGTCCTGCCCCAAGCAGGCGCCTCTTTATATCCCAGAGTTGACTCCGCAGACAGTGGCCGCCGCGTCTGTGCATTGACTGACGACTTCTAAGACCCGTGCGACGGCGCCGCAAAACACCTTCTTGCAGGAGTTCCACCGCTTCAAACAAACGGTGACGGCGAATCCCCTAACAATACTTGGTCCGCCGACCACGCTTAGACATGGTGGTGCCGTTCGGTTGGGGACTGTCACTTCCCCGAAGATCGCCAGCCTCCACAGGTCGAACGTAACAGGGCGCGAGAGCTCCCAGTATGGGACGGGGGACGCAACGTCTCCGTCACAGCAGACGGGCGCTTTTGCGTTCCGCCCCCAGCACTGGAATTTCGTCGCTGCCGGCAGGAATCGAACTCGCCTGATTTCGTGCTCCGCAGCGAAGGAACGCCAGAGCCGCGTGGCGTAAGCATATGGGCGCCCCCGACCCTCCGGAAAGAAAGACCACCACACGTGTCCCGAAGGAGGACGAACAACTCGCCGACCGATGGCGTAGCTCCCCGCCACAGAGCGTGGACAAGAAGGGGGGAGTCAGCGAGAGGCGCCAGGTGACTCTCGGTGCGGCGCGAAGAGGGGAAGAAGGCGATCCGAGGACGGGATAAGGACCACCGCAGCTAGAGCGGGCGTCACGCACGGCCGCTCGCGCCGGCGCAGCCGAGCGAATAAACAAGTGCCGCACACATGAGGCCTCGGCCCTTGCAGAAGACGGAGGAGGCAGTTGCGGTGCGGCCCGTGCGGCAAGCCTCACCACCCGTTCTCTAGCCAGCGTAATCGGATGTTTCATTTATTTCACAAGTACTGTCATCCATGCACTGGTCATTAGATGACGTGGGCTTCAAAGCGCACACTGCAGAAGTACAGATGCTGCAAGTAATTGCGTAATCCAACACAGGTACCGCGAACTAACCGTTTTTTTTTCCTGTAAAGGAAGTGTCCGCAAATTAATCGGACAACGGCATGCACTGTAAATAATGCATCCCTTTCGGGTTATTGAACCGGACAATGACAATAACGAGACAACGAACACAGCTCTCGTCAGCTGGCTTTAGAGAGGTGTAAAAGACAGGCTTCAGAACGATGTCTGGGAGAATGAATGAATGAATTAATTAGTTAATTTCCCACAAAGTTAAAAGAAATTCTATAATGTGGTTCTAGGTAAAAGTGACTGGCCCGGAAGCCCACCTAAGGCATGACAGCGGGCGCACACTTGAAGCGGAAAAAAGAGGAAAATAGAGGATAGATATCGGTTTACAACCATGTATGTATAGAAATACGGGAGAGATAGTGCACTTGATTAAAAAGAAAACACGTAATCAGCATACACTGAGAAATATCCCAAAGATTGGTACGGGAGCAGTACTGATTTGTCACACATGTTTTGTGGTACAACAGGCTGCGAAAAAAACGTAACATGGGGCGCTATAACGTAAAACTATTCCAAACTTTTCTATTCCAATTCTGCTATCAGCCCTCCACGATTGGTCAAAAACTTTTTTCGACCACCCTCACTTCACCTGTCTATCACGCGACGTCACGAAAACCGCGATACCTCCCCATCTGATATGATGTGTATTGATTATGCATGATTTGACAGAAAAAAAAAACAGTTATTTCTGATTCGACCCCTTTTCGCCATTAGCCCTCGGCTACTGGTAAAAAGTTTTCGGGCTGCACCCACTTCACCTGCCTGTCACGCGACGTCACAAAACCGCAAGAACTCACCGCGTCAAAGTGACGTGTATGCGATAAAGATGCATTAATATGCCGAACAAAACTGAATTTTCTTCGGAATAGCCGCAGGCTGCCCCGTTCCCAAAGGAATAAAAGATGGCTGCCGCCGATCGCTCAGACGCTGGCTACTCGCAGCTGCCGGAGAGCATGGGTGTATTTGCGTATAATAAAACTTCTTGCGTGGCCGTGTAACGTTTTCGAGCACTTTCGGCACGTTTACCCCCTCATTCTGCCAACTCTTCTTTGCTGAGGATCCGTTTTAGCGTCATTCTTGAGCTTCCGTTGCATGCCGCCGCGATTTTCGACCAGCCACAGCAAGCTAAGTAAGGGAAAGCCGACCAATCGTAGACGCCGGCACCACCCTCTTCATCCGGTTATCGACTTTCAGTGCAGTGGCTCGGCCCCATCGAATCCCTCTCCACATGAGCGTTCTCCTCGCCTCTTGTCAGCCAATTAGATACGACAAGCCCCTCAGTGTAGGCAATGTTATTCGTTTTTCAAGCAAACAAAAGTGACCTCCTATGAAGGAGGAGAGCGTTTGATTAATCTGTTCAGACAACCCTGCGGGTGACTGCCTGGTGCCTGCGTTGATGGTTACGCAAATTTGACGTCAGGAGATTGTAATAGAAACATATTGGAATAGTTTTACGTTATAGAGCCCATGGATGCTGTAATCAGAGTATAGCAAAAACTGGGCAAGCCTTCCCACGCACTGTGGGAACAGCGCATGCATAAACGCCACAAAAAAGAAAGCAGCTTCATATGACTGGAAGTAGTTTTGTAAGCCCAATTAGAACAGAAGTAAATCTATATTTTGTAAGGCAAGGTTTTTAAATGGATTCGGAGGCGAATGTCGAAACATTTGCTGACCGTGATTAGTTCTCGAATGCCAAGCTTTCCGTTGTTCAAGTCTTCTCGTGTCATAAGCTGCAACGAGTTTGTGTAGGCAAGCCATAATTCCGACTATTGCTTACCGCGTGTTTGAAATCCGTGCGACATGCCATTGCCACACGGCGTGGCACTGGCACACAAATCCTGAAATCCAAAAACAGGGGCCGAGTTGGAGCGTCGTACAGCTTGTTATATCAAGCGTACTATTACTTTCTGCAGGATAAAGGTACAGTGTGTATTAGTTTTTTATACGCCGTGTCCCAGACAAGACAGCAGTAATTTAAGCGATTTAAAAATAGGGCACTGCAAGTTAGAAATTCCATATGTGGGAGATATTAAAGGCAGTACACTACGCCCACGACTTGGGGCAGTTTTCGAGCGAAGAAGTCGTAAATGGGTTCATCAAAAAAGACGCCTAACGTGTTTATTGTTTTCACAATTTCTGTTTTTGAAATCCCAATAGTAAATCTGCTTCTAACGTAACTTTTTTTTTCTTATTTATTTATGGATACCTTGCAGAGCCCTCGTGGGGCATTTGTGTAGGGGGGCAGTACAGCAAACACATACATTAAGATCAAAATAAATTAACACCTTAAGAAAGTAAAACATGGTTTAGTGCAGAAAGATTAGATTGAACCCAAGAACTTAACAAGGTTTCTAGCTCGAAGCAACACTGCCTTGGCTTTGTACGCGTTAACTTTAAGGCCGTTTTCAATAGACTTGTCCTGGACTTTACTTAAAACAACGCTGGCCGTCCTTACAAGGTTATGTGCGTCATTTGATTTAAATAGCAAACTAGTGTTACCAGCATAGATAACATACTTTGTGTGAGAATGAATGTTAACCAATTCATTTACGTTGAAATTAAAGAAGATATCCTTGAATGAAAAAAATGAAAAAAAAACAGCGAGGACAGGGCGCGACACAAGCAAGCGCCAGCATTCGCTAACTCAGCCATTGTTCAACTGTCGTACGAAGCTTTTTTCACTTTGTTACGTACTTCCTGCGCGTTGTTGTGAGTTCGGGGTGGAGAACGGGAGATCGACTCGTGGAGCAGCCGAAGACGAAACGAAAAGCTTCATACAATATGTACAAAAAGAGCGGTGAATAGTGTACATGTAGCGGTAAGAGCGCACCCGACCGACTGCGCGACTAGTGGCGACTCTCTCATCTAGCAACGGGCCGGTTCTGCCTTAAATGCCCTTGCCGACCGATCGTCGTCCGGAGAAACAACGCTGAGCGGGTGCTGACGTCACCCACGTCGCATTCCTTGCCGTCGCGGGAGAAGTCCTGGTACTGGGACCTGGCTGCCCCTCACTTACACCCGCGGGAAGGGGTAAGAAGTCCAATGAAACTTAGAAGGCTCGAATTTTGGCACAGAGACAAGGAACTCGAGGGGGCAAGCGGTCAGTGGATGTTTGAAGCGCAGCACAAGGGCAACCACCTGAGAAAAAACGCGGACGGAGCGCCCGTCGGCCCGATGACAGGCACGCATTTGGACGCCATAAACACGGCGTTTGTAGTGGATATTCTGCTTGCTTTTGTGCCACCTGTTTTCTCCACGCTCGTTCTTCGACAAGACATACTGAAGCTGATAGAAATCTGCAGCGCACATAACCTCTTTGTGGTACGTGAACAGGCGATGCACGCATGAGCGCAGGCACCGAGACGACACCGTGAGGCCCACCCAGAGACTTTTCGAGAGGAACACGCGACTTGCAAGCAAATAGGTAAACTGGCGGCATTATGCAACCCGTTCGCGACACCGCCCAGATCGACTTCGTGATTGAGCGCAAGAGCTTCAAAATGAACGTGTGAGTACTCCAAATGATTTGCTAGACTCACAGAGGGCAAGGGCCCCAAAAAGGTGCATCCGTGAATTTAAAAGAAAAACATAGCCTAATCTCAATCATACAAATGACCCAGGACCGCTTAAATTGTTCGTATAATCGGGCTTTCATACAAGGCTTTCCTGTAACAAGCGAAAGCCACAGTGCCAAAGTGAAAGTAAGGCGTTCGTTCTCGTTTGTGGTGATTACCATAGACTGGCTTAGGGCTTTCGGGGCCGTTCTTCTCTCAGTGTTGTCGAGGAGACATTTCTGACACGATGGAAGCAGCGCGAAAATTCGAAAAAGAAAATGATGAGGATCCACGCACTGTGGGAAATAACGTAGGCGAAGCATACTGTGCTGTTTGCTTTGATTGACGATAATTAGCAGTGATGTTGACGGGGAATGTTTCGTGTCTTCAGCATTTATTGCACCAAGGAAGAGGCGAGTTGGTAATAAATGTTACCTTGCATGCACCACTGCTGTTTGTCTTCGTAGTACGAGAGTAGGACTTTGGTAGTACACAGAACACACAGCGAGACGTGTTTTCTTGAGGCGTTGTCGTGCGCCAACGTTCATAACGTCCGATTAGGTTAGTATCGTCATGGCCTCACACGGTCCATGCATCGTGGCAAAAGTGTTCAAATTTACTTGAATTATGGGACTGTACGTGCCAAAACCACCATCGGATAATCAGGCACGCCGTACTGGCAGACTACGGATTAGCTCTGACCCCCTGGGGCTCTTTAACGAGCACTTAAACCTAAGTACGCGTGCGCTTTTGTATGTCGCCCCCCGTCGAAACGTGGCTGCCGCGGTCGGGATGGAACCCGCGACCTCGAGCAATGCCATAGCCGCAAAAATACCACGGCGGGCACAGAAGTGTTCAACTGAAGTGCGACGACAAGACGCTACGGCACTTTGCGGCTTTGAGTCCGCACGCCGTGCGTCAGTTGCCCGCTTGACAAATTTGCATGGTGTTTATTTTTCAGAAACAGCAGAAACGTTACGTACCGTACCTTGAACTTAAATTTATCCAGTTTATCCGCAACCACTGCCGTGTCTAAAACTATAGTGTAGTAGCGAGGGTGCCTCGCACGCGCGCGCTCACCGAAGCACCCAAGCATCGTTTCCTCGCCTTCTCTCTTTCCCGCCCTCCCCCCCCATGTATGCGAGTCGCGAGCGAAGAGTGCCAAGGGTTTCGTGTAGCTGCGTCGGCTCTAGTACCCATTTTCTGCCTGCTCTCCCCCCTCCTCTCTACCATTCTATATACCTTCCCTGAAATTTTTGCAATGCTTTTGCGGGAGGTCACGGATAACTACAGCCGTCAATAGGGTATTGTGGCGACTTCCAGGGAGCTCCAGAGGGCACCGCGCACATTCGGCGCGGTGCAGAGGTCCAAACGCGTTCCAGAGCATGCGTCGTGTGCACTCTTTCGAGAGCGCAGCCATCGCGGAACGTATTTCCTACGCCGCCTTTACGGCATGCGCCCCATTCTGTGAGAGAGCGAGCGGCGCATTACCCGGTGCATTCTGACCTGCTGTATCACACCGATATTGTGTTCAAACGTGATGCTATTTAGAGATTCGATTTCATCATAAGAAAGCTGAGCGTCTTAACTGTGGTTGATGCCGTGTATGCAATTTAAATACATATATCGACAACAACTTAGTGTTTATTTTTCTCTCAGGAGGAAAGAAATTTCAACTATTTAAACTGCTCCCAAAACAACCATGCGCATCATTTTGATTCAATGTGAAATGAGAACTGCCAAAACAAAAATGTTCAGCCCAGTACAGAAACTAGACGTAAACCACGATGTGCAATCCCTTTCAGGTCTCATGAAGCACTCCTGTGGTCTTCCTGGGCCTCATTTACTGTATCATGAGTGGCTTCTTGCGTGTTTCCAGTGCTTGGTTGCAGATGTCATTGCCTGTATGCAACTGCCATTTTGGTGTCTTTGAGTTCGCCATCCTCGAACCACAATTTCGATTGCAGAAATATTATGCACCGGAACAACTCTGATTTTGTGATGCATTTCAGCTTGTGAACAAAATGTTCACTCAAGCTTTTCTGCTGACAATCAGTGGTGAATGCAGTTTGCGAGAACGACAGTGTAGAGATCACATCATCCAAACAACCCAGAGAGCAGCACATCACTGTCATAGAAGTCACGCACAATTTATTGTACTTGTCAGTTATGGGGGTCTCAAACATGCTCTTGGGGCAAAGGAATGACAATACAGTACTGCAAAAAAAACTGGAGGGCGCTTTGATGGAGGGCACATTGATGCACCAACTTAATGGTGCATCAACGACCGGTTCAGAGAGCATTCTCTATAGGTTAAGACAAAAGAGGGCAAATATACACATTTGGTTGCCCATATCATCGTGTGTGCTTGCGAGGCACTTTTTTCTTAGACCACTATCTTAGGCAAGTCTGCAAACCACACAGCTCGAGTTAGGCAGTGTCTTGCCTTCAAAACATGCTCATTCGTTCAGCCAGAAATGGTAAGATTTTTTTTTTTCAATTATAGCTTCATTAAATTTATGCACGGGAGCCAAAAATGCAGAGCGTTTCCAACACGCGCACTTGCATACAGGTCAGAGGTTAATAGATTCGCCGCTAAAAGAGAAGTACGCGCTCGATGAATTTATTTATTTTATTTATTCATTCATTATACCCTCAAACTCGAAAGAGTTGTAGAGGGAAGTGGGTTACGAAGGAACGGTAAGTTATACAACAGGAAACGGTAATGCAGAAACCATTAGAGCAGAATACACAAGAAATAACGATAAAACAAAAACCGCGTGATACAAACAAAATGACTCGCTATATGGCACAGCTAATTACAGTGAAACACTGCAAATAAAGATTGTCTGAACAAAGCATTATTCGTGATAGAAACAGGATTGGCGGGAAGGCAGTTCCATAATTTCTACACGGCTGTAGCGAAAGAGCAGCAAAAACGCTTAGTCGCCGCTTCAACTGAAGCACCAACGCAACAAAATTTTATACTGCATCAAACAAAAACACAAATGTCACCATTATAGAAGCGTGTCAAACTTTCAATTTTTCTATGCAGAACACATTCGGCACGGGTGTGATCCAGTGAACATACTCTCATAACCACGAATGTTTTCGTGGTGTCATGGATGTGTCGCGAGCCAATAACCTTTTGCTACATGCACGTCCTGCGTCTCCTCATGTATTCAAACAACGCTCCCACAATGAAATGTAAACGATTGGACTGCGCTCCACACAACCTCTTTCTAAGCATATCCCAACGGCAGCCGCGTCGGAAAATTATGACGCGAACGGCGATGCCTGTGCGCGCTCAGTCTTGTGCATCTATCTTCCGCGCCGCACAAGACGGGTGCTGTAAGAAAGGACTCATTAGCATACGCGCCAAGCTGTGTGAACACGCTTTTAATCGCGGGTACCCTTGCGCAACCAAGATTCCAGCCGGCCGGCCCGCTTACTTCCTCATTGCTTGCATCAGTTTATGTCCATAGCCGGTCAGCACGGAACGTCCCACTCGGGAATTGCTCTCGAAAATAAGCACAGCCGACGAGCGGCCCCGTGCCAAGAATAGTGCTGCTAGAAAAGCGTGGATTTCCACCTGGACGGCGAGTGGGAAATACGGCGTTTGCAGGCAATTCACGACCACCACGATCGCCGCGTGGTACCGCACCTGTTCTCCCGTGTCTACTTTGCTTCACAGCAAGATAGGCTTGGGAGAATTGTTTCCTCGAAGGATTGATGGATCGGCTGTCACCAGCAAGATCCTGTGCCTGTGGCCTCAAATAGTACGCGTGAACGGAAGTATCGTTCTGTAAGAAACAGCAAAGAGAGGAAAAAGAAGGATGCTTCACCAGCCTCTCCCTTGTTGCCGCATCCCAGAGACCAAGACTGTCAGCATCTAACGAGACAAGCGCGATAAGTTGGCTTCTCAACCCGCGTGCCGCGGGACACAGCGAGCACCTTCGTTCGCGAATAGAGCGTCCGTTCGCGCGGCGATGATCAAATATTCAACGAAACTGTACGCTTCTCTGCTTTCTCGATACAACCAGTACAACTCTCTTCTTGGGTTCATCCTCGCTGTTGCCACATGAACGACGCGCGTGTGCGACTCCTGAGACCAGTGAATAGAGCGTCTCCGAGAGTTTACTGACACTGGCCGTCGAGGCGCACTGCAAGGCTTGCCATCAGTGTCGACGCATATACGGAGCGCGCGCCTGTCACTGCGCGAGGTCTGAAAACCCGACAGGAATAAACGTAATCAAACACGACCGAGCATGCATCGAAGTTGCTCTCTCAAGTGGTTGTGCTGCTGTCGCGCAGCCGACAAGGAGCTAGAACGGTTCGATTCGCTTCTTCGCAGCGTATTATATCGCAAGCAAACCCAAAACACAACGAAGGGCATGCAGTGCCAGTGCGCCTATGATATCAAATACTCGAGCTGAAAGGAAGTTTTTGGCAGGATGTTTGCAAACGAACCTTTTTCGACGCGTCCCTCCGGAACAACAGATTGCTCTTCGCTAGGTTGGGCATCGGCCATGCTTCGCACGGTGCATTCCATTGTCATGCGGGTAACCACACAGTCAGACACACACGGGCAAGGTGGACATGGCACCGCGGAAACACAAGGTATCGACTCCTCACGCCGGCGGTCACTACAAACACCGTCCTGCTACTACAACCACTAGTACAGCCACATCACAACGCGCGCTTTCTCTTACTGCTTCTGCATCTCCTCCACTGTTTGGAGTGGGAGGAGCAGTCTGCCTCGCATACTCTCGCACCCATATTTAATGTTTGATTTCCACTGCTCTAGCAACGTGAATCAGATATTTTTGAAACCCTTTTGAAACCATTAATCGAGTTTTTATGTTTGTTTGCTTTTTTTTTAAGCGCAGAGTACACGTTGTTTTGAGGGCAATTTTGTTTCATTTGTGTACTGCAGCGCCACCGGCGGCGCTACTATGGTGTACAGAATAGGGCAGTGTATCGTTCAGCCGCGAAAGCGTGCCTCTTTTTGCGATGAAGGCCGAGGGTGCTGGAGCACGCCGGTCTACTGCAACGCCACCTGCCGCTACAGCTTGTAGTCATTGCTGGCAGAGGAAAAATAACGGTGCAACACAGGGCCTCCGGGATTTGCAATTATGGTTGTCGCGGAGGTCGTGCATGTACGTACGGAGCTCGCTAATTGCTTGCTGTGGTTTTTCCTGTCACATTCGCACATTCTTTATGTGCACGGGAAGCGCTGGATTTGTAAACGTGTTTGTTTGTTTGTTTGTTTGTTTGTTTGTTTGTTTGTTTGTTTGTTTGTTTGTTTGTTTGTTTGTTTGTTTGTTTGTTTCAGTGAACCCTGGGGACCGCATTTCTAGTTGATGCAACATGAAAGGAATCCCACGCAACCTACCAGGCACAGTGCAGGTGCTCCTTCCGGAATTCTTATCGTCATATGTTTCGAAATATTAAAAACGTATGCGTGCTTACCGAATTGAATGAGTTGACGAGTGTCTGTTTGTCTTCTGCAGCCGAAACGTGGAGCAGACGATCAGGAACACTGCATGATCTGTGGTTGGAAACGTGCAAGCTTAGACACCGTTATTGATGTATCCTAACAGTTTGTAGTGTTTATTTTTTGTGAATTATATAAATTTTAATACAGCGTTTTAGTTCATAAATGCAGAAGGTTTTGCACATGCTTATATTTCGCGCGCTAGGCACGCCGGTCGATCACAGCGCGCTACTGGTGTCGTCATCGCAGAAGCGTCCCCGATTCTCCCGGTTTTGCTGTACCGACGACACACTGCCCCATTTCAGTACACCATAGCACTACTACAACGACGCGCATTACGAACTCGCACTCTAAGATCCTCATATGCAGTCACGCTTCTTTCATGCCGACGCATATTCACCGACACTCACCTGCAGTACTCGCCGACAACTACATCACACTCGCCAACGGTCATTCGAGTTCATATTCACATTCTCTTGCAGCCTTCGCCTCTCGTGCTCTATCTCAAACCCGTGAAGTCAATGTGGAGCGAGTATGCCGATCTACGCATGGACTGGCAAGCGTGTTACGCTGGTTATCACCGAATGCCTACAAACAACTTCCTGGGAAAATCAGACACTTACTTTACTTTATCAGATACTTACTTTATTCATTACTTCTCTCCACCTTGCGGACTTCCGCAGAACTACTACGTCAAACTTCCTGATGCTTCAAGATGAAGGAGGAAAAGCGCAAGAGCCAGGGCATAACACTTATGCGTCATTTTGCGCTGTTTATTCATTTTATGGTAGCTCTAATTACGTTGCGACCACGGATGTGGAGTGATACCAGTTATGGGGCATGACATTTTACGCATTTGCGTAAGCTGCGACAGACAGATACAACGCTGTAATATCGAGTTATAGAACCGTATCTGATGAGCCAACTACGCCCCATCGACTGCGAGTTTACGGACCACAATAGGATCTGCGGGAAAACAAAATCCGTTCGCAGGCAGTTATTCTCACACAGCATGAAACTCGGAAGTATCGACTTATGAAAGCAAACACCGTATTGAAGGGACACTAAAGGGACACTAAAGCGAAACAATTAAATCAGTTTAGACTAATGAAGAATTGTTTGAGAACCCTGCAGGCAGTCATTAAAAAAATATAGTTTGATTATTAGATGAGAAAATGATGGTCCAAGTATCAGTATTTGAATTTGGCGCCGAAACCCCAGCGCCTGTGCGTCAGCGTGACGCCAGGGATTCCGAAGTACGTTTTCGCATTTGGGCTGTGTTGGCTGAGTAAAAGTTCCTGAAACTTGCCATGCTTAATATTTGGTTCCTTCAGAACACAGTGTAGTCAATCTGTACCGCTATATATAATTAGTAGGGCCTAGAAGATGCCATCAAAATCCACGACGTCACAGCCCCCAGGTCAACGTTATGCCTAACGTTATGCCTGACGTTATGCCTCAACGTTATGCCTAAGATTCTGGTAGAATGCACTGATTGTTCGCCTTCCTTTTCAATCATAATGGTATACAAGCTTCCAGTCAGGAGCTGACAATGTCTGCCGTGTGCGATCCACCCCATTTTTGTTCTTCTATGAATTTCCTTCTCATGGTCAGGGTTCCCTGTGATTAGTTGACCTAGGTAAACGTACTCCTTCACAGACTGTAGAGGCTGACAGGCGATTCTGAACTGTTTCTTTGCCCGGCTATTCATCATTGTCTTAGTCTTCTGCATATTAATCTTCAACCCCACTCTTACACTCTCTCTGTTAAGGTCCTCAATCATTTGTTTCAACACGTTTGCATTATTGCTGAATAGAACAATGTCATCGGCAAACTGAAGGTTGCCGAGGTATTCGCCGTCAATCCTTACTCCTAAGCCTTCCTGGTTTAATAGCTTGAATACTTTTTCCAAGCGACAGTGAATAGCATTGGAGGGATAGTGTCTCCCCGTCTGACCCCTTTCTTTATAGGTATCTTCCTGCTTTTCTTGTGTAGAATTAAGGTAGTGTGGAACCTCTGTAGATATTTTCCAAGGTATTTACGTAAGCGGTCTGTGCTCTTTGATTACCGTAAAATGAGGTTACTTTGTGACTGCAGGGGTTACCTTGTGACTAGCACTCGGTTTTCTGTATTTTAAATCTCGCGTTACGACCAGGCGCCGCCGAAAAGCTATGAGCCACTCAACAACCTCGTCTGACATGCCGTGTCACCTAGCGGCAGCCGACCGAAGTTCCCGCGCTCCGGAGCGGCGGAGCCACTTTAGAACGGTGCTCTAGACGCCGACAGGTCGAATGGTGTTTTAGCGCGCATTGTTGAAGCACCGTAAACTTTACGTGCTCGACCCGTCCGCACGAGAAAAACCGCGAAAACAGTATGTACTTCTGATTGTGAATATGTAGGCTAAAATAAACTGTAATAAAAATTTAGTCAAGTCATGTTTGAAATGTTGATGCTTCGCGGGGTAACTTTGTGACACGCCGACTGTCGCAAAGTTACCCCACTCTGTTTTAAGGCGACAACGTTAAGGAGCTCGTGTCGCAGAAACGCCGGTGTCGTCGGCGTCGGCCATGAGCGAAAAATCCTGGAACGCAATTCATAAGTAATAACAACTTGCAAGATGGGCTAGGTGGGAATCGAACCAGGGTCTCGGAGTGTGAGACGGAGACGCTACCACTCAGCCATGGGTTCGATGGTTCAAAGCGCGACAAAAGCGCCTCTAGCGAATGTGGTGTTGCCTTAGAAACGTGCCGTACAAAGTTATACTGTGGTGTATATCGGTAATTATGATCATGTAAATTACAGAAGTCGCAGTTAAACGAGTAGCGAAGTACGTTTCCGCTACATTTCTTCTGCGCTTGGCGCACACGCAGAGCCATCTTGCGGCAAACACAGAAGACCCCCTCCTCGTAATGTACGGCGCTGCCCCGACAGCTGGCGCGCCACTCACCCGCTTCTCCCCTTCGTCTCGTTTAAGCGCACTGGGGCCGTGCGAGGAACGGTGTGAGGATGCCCCAATACCCTTTCGTTTAATAAGTTTTCTCGCTCTCTCCCCTTCCAACTTCCAGCGTGCGTCACCGGAACCTCGTGTTTAGGCCACGCGGCTCCTCTTTCCGCTCACAGCGCGATTTCTAGGTGCAGCGTCCGATGCGGGACGCCTCTTGCGTGATCGCTGCGCCGTAGCGCGTATGGTGGGAAAGCGTCCCCTGCGATGTGTGCCGTGCTGCTGGCGAGGAGTCATGCGTCTGTGTGGTGCTCCCAAGCGAGACAGAGGACGATCCCATCGAGGCGTCAGCCCCATGATCGCGTCCGCCTTCATGGCGCGTCGCGGCCCGGCTCTCCGCGCCGGTCACGACGTTTGGCTCGCGTGGATCGTTTCTCCCTCCGAGACACCGAGTTCTTTATCGTTCCGCTTGCTCAGGTGCACGTTTCGTTGCCGCGTCGAACGCTGCGTTGCTCGGCGGTCACCGCGTGATTGGTGAATGAGTGGGAGGTGCGAACGGCGTGCGATAATGCTATCGCGTTCTACTCTTGAAGGCCAAGCTTAAGCGTCCTTCAATATTTTAATTTAAATTATATGTTGTTTTGTTGATTTTGCAGCGTTTAAGAGAGATGAGGAATTATAAAAGGAAGCTTGGTGCACGGCCGTACCAAAATTATACCCAAGAAACGTTGAATAATGCCATTCAGTTGGTCCTTTCAAAGAAATTGTCATTGAGGGCAGCACTGAAAGATTAGTGAGTACTATTACTACTGTTTTTAGGTCCTTACCTATGCATTACCGTTATCTATGTCATATGTGTTGTCTGTTTTTCCTCTTAGGTTCAATATTCATCGGAACACCTTCTGGTTAAAGACTAAACAGGCTCGGGGTTTAGTCGATCGACCGGCTCAAAAAGTTGGTCGTCAACCTGTTTTTATGGAAGAGGAGGAGCAGAGGTTGAATGCTCATGCAATCGCAATGTCTTCATTTGGCTTCCCAATGACAAAGTTTGACTTGCGTTGTGTGGTGAAGGTGTACCTTGACCGAACGGGAATGTCTGCCTTCAAAGATGGCAAATTTGCCGGTAAGGAGTGGGTAAACTCTTTCATGAAACGTCACAAAGATATCCTCTCTGAACGCGTGCCAAAAACATCGCATATGCAAGGGCCTGAATGGATGCAGAAGTGATCGACACGTTCTTTGGCCATCTGGAGAAAGAACTAGATGATATTCGGGACGAAAACATTTGGAACTACGACGAAACAAATAAATGTACAGGATGATCCAGGGAGCCAAAATGTGATAACTAGAAAAGGAGCTAAGTATCCAGAAAAAATTCTAAACGCATCGAAAGTCTGTACTTCAGTTATGGTTTGTGGAAGTGCTGCGGGAGAGTCGGCTCCGCTTTAGATCAATTACAAAGCAGGAAAGCTTTGGTCGACATGGACAGAAAATGGACCAGAGGGGGCCCGGTATAATCGAACGAAATCTGGTTGGTTCGATCACCAAATTTTCGAAGACTGGTTCATGTCACTTATGCTCCCCATATTGAAAAAGTAAGATGGTCCAAAAGCTCTCATCGGGGACAATTTGAGTTCCCACATTAGCCTCGAAGTGCTTCGTCTGTGCAAAGAAAATAATGTAAAGTTCATCGCGCTCCCACCGAATGTGACTTACCTACTGCAGCCTCTCGATATGTCGCCGTTTTTCGTAGCCTGAAAATAATTTGGCGTTCGCTTTTGGCGGAATGGAAAGAGTCAACCTCTGGAAGCCACTGCACATCTGTGCCAAAGGACGAATTGCTCGGTCTACTAAAAAAAATGACGATCAAATTGGAGGAAATTATTAAAACAAACCTGAAGTCAGCATTCCGAAAAACCAGGATTTTCCCCCGGGACAAGACCGAGGTTCTCCAACGGCTTCCTAAATCAGTCCTCAAGGAAATCTTGAAATCCATGACAGACGTCGCAGGGTATGTCTTCTTGGAGGATTTAAATAAAGGAAGAAAATAAGTGACTGGAAAGCGGGCCACCAAGAGGAGGGAGATGCTCAACGTCCCAGCGGGGAAAAGCATATCGGTTGCCGAAGTAGAAGAAGCCAGCAGGACGGGAAAACCGACAACCGGAAAGAAAGGCAGCTCTTCCTCCGGTATTGCAGCTAGACGACCTAGAAAGAGGTCTTCTCTTGAGGACGACAGCGCAGAAAAAAGCAGTGACAGCGAATCGTCTTCAGATGGTCAGCACGGCGACAACAAAAGGTGGTCGGAAGGAGATGCAAGTGATTCCGAAGTACTCTCCGGAAGTATTGACAACCTATCGGAAACGGACACTCCTACCACTTCCATGATTCCAAATACTAGCAACGTCCAAAGGGTCCGCGGTACGGGTTCCGGAGAAAGCATCTTCAAAGATGCTGACTTTGTCATAGTAAACTTCGAGGGACAACTTTTCATGGGAAGAATAATGGAAGTCAAACCTGAGGGGTACATCGTCAGCACTATGGAGAGGACCGAAAAGAATTGGAGATGGCCGGACCGTGAAGGCGCTATTTTCTACTCAAAAGAAGAAATTTTGTACACAATTGAATCCCCTAGGCCGGTAGGCAAGTGAGGCATCTTTGAGGTAAAAGATCTTGATTGAGGAGCTACATGTATGAATAATTTGTAATATAATTGTAACGTTGCCAGAGCAGAAACCTATTGTAGATAACGCAAATAAACTTTTGATGGGGTAACTTTATGCCAGCCCTTTTCTTCCTAATCATATTCAGCCAAAAACAATGTTGTCACAAAGTTGCCCCGTTGTGCGGGGCAACTTTGTGACAGCTTTTAAGCTGAATATAGCCATTTGTATTACAGATGCGGATTTGTAGAATATACCGTCGTACGAGGGAAGGTTTTAGCAACATTACGCCACAATGTCGCCTTTATTCGCCTTTATGTTGATAATTGTTCAATGAGAGAATCAAAACGTACGAAATCTGTCACAAAGTAATCCCATTTTACGGTACGTAATGCCTCTACGACTGCTGGTATCTCTACTGAATCAAATGCCTTTTTGTAATCTATGAAAGCCATATAGGGAGGCTTATTGCACTCTGTGTATTTCTCAATTAACTGATTAATGACATGCATGTGATCCATTGTAGAGTATCCCTTCCTGAAGCCAGCCTGTTCCCTTGGTTGACTAAAGCGCAGTGTTGCCCTTATTCTGTAGGAGATTATTTTGGTGAATATGTTATATAACACCAGGAGTAAGCTAATGGGTCTATAATTTATCAATTCTTTAACGTCCCCCTTTTTGTGTATTAGTATATAATGTTTACATTCTTCCAGTTTTCTGAGACCCTTGCAATCAATAGACATTTCGTATAAGGAGCCAACAGTTTTCTAAGCATTATGTCTCCTCCCTCTTTCATTAAATCTACTGTCATTCCATCTTCTCCTGCCGCTCTTCCTCGTTTCATGTTTTGCAAGGCCCTTCTGACCTCATCGCTAGTTATAAGAGGAGTATCCTGTTCATTACTCTTTCTAATGGAGGTACCCTGGCTGGTCTGGGTAGTGTACAGGTCAGTATAGAATTCTTCCGCTGCCTTTACTATACCTTCGAGATAGCTGATGATATTACCCTGCTTATCTTTCAGTGTATACATATTGGTTTGTCCTATGCCAAGTTTCCTTCTCATCGATTTCAGGCTACGTCCGTTTTTTATGGCTTCTTCAGTCTTTCTCACATTTTAGTTTCGAATATCACTTATTTTCGCCTTGTTGATCAGTCTTGACACTTCCGCGAATCCCATCTTATCTCTTGAGCTGGACACTTTCATTTTTTGTCGTTGATTAGGTCCTTTGTTATGTGGTAGAGCTTGCCTACTGTTTGCCTTGGTGCCTTGCCTCCCACGTCAATTGCTGCCTCTGAAGCCAGCCTAGTTATGGTTTCATTCATTATCTCTATGTCATCTTCATCTCTCTGTTCTAAGGCTGCATATTTGTTTGCAAGTACCAGCCTAAATTTGCTTTTCCTTACTGCCTCTAGATTGACCTGTTTCTTCTTGACCAATTTTACTCATTCTCTCTTCATCTTGAGGTAAATCCTAGCCCTTACTAACCTATGATCACTGCACTTTACCCTACATGTCCCTTCTACATTCCGCACTATGCTGGGATCAGCAGAAAGTATGAAATCAATTTCATTTCTTGTTTCACCATTAGGGCTTTTCCAGGTCCACTTTCTGACGACAGGGATCGGAGCGCCTCAGAGCGCTCGAAGAGCGAGAAGGACAATCGAGAAGAACCAGCCGAACGCAGAGCGCGTACCCTCTTTCAACCAGCCGAAGACAATACCGCTCGCGAGAGCGCTCCAGAGCACTCAGAAACGACCAGGCAAAGATGGCATAAATAACTTGCTTTTTGGGCACAAGCTCACCCAATAAAATGCTAGTTTCGCCATTCACCGTTTTGCTTTCTTCACCATCACTACGTGACAATACTGCGCACTGGTCCATATGGACGCTGCCCAGCTGGAAGAAAAACACTTGCTGAAGGCCGCACGACAGGCAGCGAAAAACGCCAGGGAGGCAGAGCACACTGCCCAGCTAGAAAATGAATGAATTGAATTCTGGGGTTTCACGTGCCAAAACCATGATTTGATTATGAAGCACACCGTTGTGGATGACTCCAGATTAATTTTGACCAACAGGTGATCTTTTAACGTGCCCCCAATGCACGGGACATGCATTTCGCCTCCATCGAAATGCGACCACCGCGACCGGGATTTGGTCCGGCGACCTCATGCTTATGCAGTGCAACACCATAACTGCTAAGCCAGCGCGGCGGGTAGAAGCGCCTGAAGGAAGCGCCACACAGCATGGCACCATCTCGAGGCAGCGCAGAACATGCGCCGCAGAACTCGCGGACCGCTGGCATTCAGCTCCAAAAGATAGCAAGGAAATAAATAATGCTGATGAAAAAATTGCTATCACTGACCAAGTCAATGGACCAAGTCAATGGTCACTGACCAAGTTGACTTGGTAAGTGACCGCAATTTCTTCATCATGTTACCTGACCAGACGAACTTTCGTGGAACTCTTACGGCATCTGCCGTTTGAACGTCGCTGTTGGAAATAACAAATAAAACTTCAGTGCACCAGCAGTTACAGCTTGAGAGTTGTTGTGAACAAACATTAGAACTCGGAAGCAATATTTTTTTTAAAACATGTGGGCAGTAACTAGCGTATGTAATGCGGTCATGTACTGAGTTGGGGCCAGAGACAATACTTTCTAAAGTTTTGACTGGTTGCCCGGATTATCTTGTTTTGTTCTCGGAATTTGTCCGGATGTTCTGGCTTTTGGCTCAAGGTCACTTGAAAGTCGCCGATAACAGGAGCTAAAAGCATGTCACACTTAAAAAATAAGGGGGATGCTTATAAGTTTCTGAATGTGAAGGCGAAAGCCACCAGTTCTGCATTCCCAGAAAGCCTGCGGCGATTAGGGCCGCTGCAGCAGCTTCCTCCTGACGGCGATTACGACGAGCGGCATTTTGAGCTGCTTTAGCCTCTTCCGCCGTGGTGTACTTCCCCGGTCTTGCACGTCTGCGACTAGGGCCTTTTGTGTCATATACAGCTCTAAGCCTATGTGACAATGTATACACAGCACGCGTGCTATTTCCCTTTACTGTGCGCTGTTTTTCTGTATCTCACAATGCGACCTTGAAATGGCGAGAGCTAAGGCTTTCGGCTTAAAAATTTCAACGATGATTCCGACACTCTCTAATGCGAATTTTGAGTGCAGTTGTTTAGGTGTTTTGAATCCGCGATATATTGTGGCAAAGAATTTGATTCTGGCGGCGGCGCTGAGCTTCTGCTCGGGCAGCTCGTTTAGCAGCAGGAGCAGGCTAAGCATTCCCGCCGGCTGCGTTGCTCATAGCTCAGAAAGAAAGCACAAACACGGGAACGACGTACATTTCCTAGCGGCGGCGGCTCTGTAGGCAATGTAGTCTTTATCCGGTGGTCCTTGTCTTAGGTTGCGCTGTAACAAACCTTAGTATGAATCCCAACCAACTGACCCAACTTGCCATTCTGATGCGGGACTTGAAGTAACGCTGAAACCCCTTAATAATTCGAAAGTAGCGACACTCTCCTCCCCACGGCGCTTTCCTCCTCGATTCTCCTCGCGCGCCTGTTGAGTGCGCTTCGCAAGGCACGCTTTTTCTCCTTGGCTCCTGCGGCCAGGCCCCAGCATTCAACGGAGGCGCATGACTAAGAGCTAGATGCGCGCCCCAGTGGTGTAGAAAATTTTCAAAAATGGTGATTACAGCATCAAGATTGCTGAAGCTAAGGTTTCTGAGGAGGTTGGTTTCTTCTTGAATGGGACATACTGATGTAAAAGGAGCTTCGAGGCGAGTTCTATACTCCAGACATTTTTAACGCGATAGCGTTAAGGAGCTCGTGTCGCAGAAAAGCCGGTGTCGTCGGCGTCGGGTGTCGGCGTCGGCGGCGTTGACCGTGAGCGATAAATCACGGCAGGCGCTTCATAAATAAAAAGCAACTTCCAAGATTGGCCCGGTGGGAATCGAACCCAGGTCTCCGGAGTGTGAGACGGAGACGCTACCACTCAGCCACGAGTTTTTTTTTTTTTTTTTTTTTTTTTTTCTTTATTGCCGACTTCAACACGTCAGTTTACAAATCAGTCCGCGCGAAGAACACAACACGTATGTTAAAAAAACGTCACCCTCACTTGGGGTTACGTGATGAGATTAAAATTCACGGATGTGTAGCAAAGCTTCCATTCTTGGAAGCCACTCAGGCACTGGGTCTTGTATCTTGTAGCCTTCAATAGCTCTGCTAACAGATTCACAAAAATACTGTCTTATGGGCCTGGCATCAATGTCTGCGAGGCTGGCCGCCATCCTGGATCGCCAAATACTGTGCAGGCCCAATATCATAATCATGTCAAAAGGAATCCCGTCTTCACTCTCAACGGGCAGAAATCTAATTCCGAAAGCATCAACCGGTAAGTCTTTTTTAATCGTGCGTTGGAGAATGTCCCAAAAGAAAAGGGCTCCCCAACAATCTAAGAAAACATGTTCGATAGTTTCCGGCTTCCGGCATATAAAACAATGATTTCCCCAAGGCACAAAGAAACCCTTCGCTTCCAAATACGTCTTGACTTCAAGAGTGTTCGTATGGAGCTTAAAGAAGAAACTTTTAACTCCGCCTGGTACAGTCATTCTTTTCACACGTTTTAGAACTGACAGCCATGGACCTGCACAGTACATCGACCTGTACAACGGTACCGGAAGAAAGACCTCACACAGGTCCTTATAAAGTTTCTTTCGCGACACCACTGACAAATATTCAAACGAAAATCGCACTTGCAAGACGCGACATGCCATGTACACCTCTTTAAGGAAGCCAAAAATGCTCCCTTGCATACTCTCCGAACTAACAACCAAATTTGGCAAAACCCTGCCCAACCTAACCTGACACACAGTTCGCAAAAAGGGGTCAGTCGTGTCACGAAAAAACATAAATCGGTTAACCAACTGGCGCAGATATAGATGGGCCAAACCTAGTCCTCCAGAGCGGACGCGGTGAAACAGATTGGTGCGTCGTGTCCGCTCCCAAGTGCTTCCCCACACAAAAACCGCAAATACACGGTGCAGCTTCTGCACATTGACGCGTGAACAATGAATTGCTTGCAAGACATACCACAGCTTGGTTACAAAAAAAAGGTTACAAATTGTGGCACGCGCGAAAATAGACCAGCTGAAGCCTTTGAGCCTGTCGGCCTTCTCACGCATTTCAGCAACTTGGCCTTTCCAATATGGCTCACTGTCACGATAATTCTCCAGCGGCACTCCTAAATATTTTACTGGGGTTGCTGTCCAAGTCATATTTGCGAAATTCGTTGGGGTTAAGGGCCAGTCGCCGTGCCAGAACCCCAAACACTTGGCCCAGTTCACAGCACTCCCGCTCACAGAACAAAAGTCTTTCACAATTTGAACCACAACACGAACGCTTTCGTAGTCAGCACAGAATACGGCAATGTCATCAGCATACGCGAGAATGCGGACCTCCGCCGCATGCAAACGAAAACCATGAACGCTGTTGCTTTCAATAACACTCAAACAAAAAGGTTCAATATACAAACAAAAAAGCAGTGGTGACAGGGGGCAACCCTGACGCACAGAGCGTTGCACTTGGATGCGCGCTCCCACCCCCTTATTTACTAACAACCGCGTTGTGCATCCTCTGTACGCCATGGCTACGCCTTGGCGGATGACTGATCCAACATTAACGTGCTCTAAAACAGAGAACAAGAGGTCATGCGGCACCCTGTCGAAGGCTTTCTCTAAATCGAGCTGGAGCATTGCGATGCTTTGATGCAAAGCATCGCAACACTCGAGCACGGACCGGGCTGTGTGTATGTTGGTATATATGGTGCGACCTTTGATACCACAGGTCTGATGTGGTCCCACTAATTCTTGCATCACGGCTTGGAGTCTTTTAGCCAGAATTTTCATGAAGATCTTGTAGTCTACATTAGTCAGGGATATGGGTCGGTAAGCGGTAACCTGTCGCAGTTTAGCTTCATCTTCGCTTTTTGGTATTAAAATTGTATGGGATGTTAAAAATGAAGGGGGAAGCATGTCCTTGTCATAAGCCTCATTAAACAGTGTAGCCAAAACCGGTGCTAAATCATCTTTGAATGCCTTATAAAGCGGTGCTACTAGCCCGTCTGGTCCTGGAGACTTTCCCGGGTTGAGGTCTTCTATGGCTTTCCGCACTTCTTCTGTTGAAATGGGCAGTTCTAGCCGCTCTTTCGTATCATCACTAAGCCGCGGCATTAAAGAGAGGAAACGGGTCTTGAAGTCTTCGGTTCTTACTTTGGTGTAACCAAAGAGCCCGCTGTAGTATTCATAAAAGGCCCTTTCTATATTTCTTTTGTCTACGTAGATTACACCGTTCCACTCTATTTTTGGTATGTCATTCTTGCGGGCGTGCCTTTTTTCCAAGCCGAGAGCACGTTTTGTGGGCATTTCGCCCGCTATCAGCCGCTGTGCCCTCGCCCTCACGATCGCTCCTCGATATCGCTCCGTATCTATTGCCTCTAGTTTCTGCTTGACGGTGCGCATTTCTTCGGTGCAAGTGCCTGGCTGCTTTCCTTCTTGCATTATCAAAAACTTTAGGTCATCTCTCAGCGTGTTTTCCTGCAGCCTTTGCTTTTGCTTTATAGCGCACGATCGTTCAATTGCCATCATTTTCATTGCCTGCTTAAATCTTTCCCATTTCGCTCCCAGAAGTTCGTTGTCCTCCATTGGCAGTTCATGTATCGCCGACGTAACGCGATCCACGAAGATATCGTCGTTTAGAAGCTTCTCATTAAGTTTCCAGTTTTCCCACACAAATTTGCTTTTCTTTCCTTGTCTTTTACCTACATGGAATACAACAAGACAATGGTCACTGAACGGCACTGGTTGTACGCTGTATTCGCTGCAGTACGGTATCAGTTCAACAGATACGTACGCCCGATCCAGACGCGCGTGACTCGTTCCTTGGTAATGGGTAAACCGAACGCCAGAACCACATCCGAGACAATCGCCAACATCCTCTAGATGACAGCGGTCAATTATGTCACCCAAACAGGCTGTACTCGCATCTCGATAGGGCGTCGCACTGGTTTTGTCGCGTGCCCTGCTTACGCAGTTGAAATCGCCAATTAAGACGAGCAGACGGTCTGTGTCACAATGGTTGCCGACTGTCTCAAAAAGGTTTCGCCTCTCTGCCATGTTAGTGTGTGCGTAAATACAGATAATACGCAATTCCACACCAGCAAGTGTGATGTCACAGACAATCCATCGACCGAAAACGCAAGTCTCGACTCTTTCCACAATCGCTCCCAGAGACTGGCGAATCAACAGCATGCAACCTGCCGAGGCACCCACGGCATGAGACACGCAAACATCATACCGACTACTGAACGAGAGCGCCATTCTGTCGGTCTGGTCTTGACTCTCGATTTTGGTTTCTTGTATCGCTACGATATCCAATTCCTGCTCAGTCACGAGTCTCAGCAGCTGATTTTGCCTTCTCCTGGATGAAAGACCCCTGACATTAAGCGTGGCTACTACGAGGTGTCTTTCAAATGCCGCCATCGTTAAGCAAGACCAGGCCGCCAGTACGGCGCTTACCTTCATGCGCACAACGCCGCGCCGTGCAGTGCCGTCCCTCCATTATTAGGTCTTCGGGTTGTCGTCGCGAGGAAGCGACGACGATCGTTGCCCGCCGGTGACACGCTGCTTTTTCCCTTCACCTACGCCCCACCGGCGGTCTAGGAGACGCAGTCGTTGCTCCTGGCTCATTGCACTGACATCGTCGTGGCGTCGTTTCGCAGCCGCAGGGTCAGACTCCATGGGTTCCTCGTTGCTTTTTTCAGAAGGGCGTGGTATATCTTGCGATGAATTGGTATCCATGCTCGTGGTTGCCGACTTGGGGGTGCTGGGCGCTGACTCACGAGTCCCTGGCATGGCGCCTTCCTTTTCATCGCTCAGCGCTGCGGCCTATTGGCTCTCGACCACTGGGTTGGAGGCAGCTTGCTCAGCTTCATCCTCGTCCATGTGCAGCTCACTATTATCGCCGAATGTTCCTCGAGTCGCGGCGCGGGCGTATGACTTCGTGCATTCAGCCTCTTCATGCCCGAAGGCGTGGCACTCGCTGCACTTGGGCACCTTGCAGTCCCGCCTAATGTGGCCTGTGTTGCGGCAGCGGAGACATATCGGCGCACGCCCGGGCACGACGACTAATACTGTCCCGTTCCCGATACGCAGCTGATGGGGTATGCGCTCGAGGCTTGCACCTTCTCGAAGAACCAGCCGCACAACACGAGTAGTCGAGTCGGCGTTTACAAACCCGCCGGTCTTCCATCTATCGCTCGAAACTTCTTTCACTTCGCCGTACTCGGCGAACGCCCGCCTCAGAGTTTCGTTGCTGACGTTGAAGGCACACCAATGCACCTTCAGCCGCACTTCCTGCCTTTCAGGGTCAAAGACAACGCAAGTCTTCCCTTTAACAACAATATGCCCTATGTCGAGCAACTTTTTCTTGGCTTCTTCACTACGGAAGTTGACTAACCAGACGTGCGACATCTGGTACGCTCCGATACCGCCCACCTGTTCAATGACGCCGGCTTCTGTCATCGGCTGGCGGAAATCTTCTATCCTGTAAGGCCTTCCAGCGGTGTCGCAGTGAAGAACAACCATTGTTTTCAGTCCTTCTCCGGTTGGCAGCGGCGGCAGTACAATCCTGTAATCTTTCAGGCCGTCCAAAAACGATGTTCCGCGGCCAGAATCGGCCGTTATCACAGCTCGCGAAGAGCCAGCCATCCTGCGTCCTTTCACGACCGTGGCCGGAAGCAGAATGACTCAGCCACGAGTTCGATGCTTCCAAGCAGTGCAAACGCGCCTCTAGTGAATGCGGTGTTGCCTTCGAAACGAGCCGTGGAAAGTTATACTGCGGTGTATATCGGTAATTATGAACATGTAACGTACAGAAGTCACAATTACACGAGTTGCGAAGTGCGTTTCCGCTGCATTTCTTCTGCGCTTTCCGCACACGCAGAGCCATCTTGCGGCAAACACAGAAGACCCCCTCCTTTCAATGTACGGCGCTGCCCCGACAGGAGGCGCGCCGCGCGCGCATTGGGACCGCTGCCAGGCGCGTCGCGGGACTCCCTCTCCCCTGACGACGCTTCGCCGTGCTTCCGGTTTAGATTACTATCTATCTCTCTGCCCGTGCCGATCACGACGTTTGGCTGGCGTAGATCGTTTCCCCTCCGAGACACCGAGTTCTTTGGTTCGTTTCGTTCGCTCAGGCGCACGTTTCGTTGCCGCGCCAAACGCTGCGTTGCTCGACGCTCACCGCGTGATAGGTGGGCGCTAAGTCCGATGCGGGGCGCATCGTAAGTGATTGCTGTGCCGTAGCGCATTGTCTTATACCCCTTGGCGGGTCGACGGGAACGCTGTCGCGTCCCACTCTTGAAGGCGAAGCTTAAGCGTCCTCCAATTTTTTTCTGCCACATTATAAGCTGCTTCACTTTGTGCATCGGATCAAGTATTGCTTGTGGAACATGTGTGTCTGGCTTTTTTTTGCATACATGTGCACCGCTGGTAATATAATCAGCGTGCCTTCTTATAATGAATCAATCGCGAGTGTATCATCCATGTTTGTTTTCTCAATGTGAAAGTAGCTTTTGCGCTGCGGTCTCTAAACTGAATTGGATGGTTGTGCAATTTCAGTGCGACTCGCCGTGGTTCCTTATGTGGCTATGGTGTTGGGCTGCTAAGCACGAGGTCGCGGGATTGAATGTATGATACGGCGGCCGCGTTTCCATGCGCGTTTCCATGCGAGAACACCAGTCTATATGGATTTAGGAGCACGTTAAGGAGCCCGTGGTGGTGCAAATTATTCCGGAATCCCCCACTGTGACAAAGCTTCATTAACAAATCATGGTTTGGGCACGTAAAATTGCATAATTTAAAATTTTTTAGTGCTTACACGTCACTTTGATGTTACAAGTGCTCGCCGTCTTGTGACATCGCGCTCATGCTGTGCAATCATGAGAATACGCTCTGCACGTTGCCTGTATCCTTGAGAAAACCATACAATAATCGCCACCCATTCATGCATGCGTGGCAGCCCAATTCAAAGCATATTCAAGGAGTGAAAAGCGCAATGTGGACTAGCTGGCGCGCATCACCCGCAATACCACGAATATCGTTGCCATTTATTTTCTAGGGTCTGCTTTCATTGTACCCAAGCGACTGATGCACACGTCGAAGTAAGCTGGACAGAAAGCGCCTCTACAAGCCGCTATTTCGATTTTCAGTAAAACAGGCAACAGATCCTAACAATCACGAAAAGTGTGATCAGGAGACTGTACCTTTGCACAGGTTCACAGTGAAAAGCAGAACCTATAGTGTTGCATTTCCAACTGAACAACAGTTGATGACGTGTGATGTGATGGGGTCCCAGCAAAATATTCAGCATACTGGGGACCACCCCATTATTATGCAACAAATTGTCGCAGCAAGAACACCGAGGGAGAGAGAGAGACAGAGAGAGAAACTTTATTGAAAAGAGCACACGAGCGTAGGTAGCTCTTCTGCTGTGCAGTGGGTGGTCCTCTCAGTCCAGGAGTCCAGTGGCCTTAGCTGCCCTTCTCACTCGGTTGGCCAGGTTGAGCTGGTCCGTCGAGTCCTAGTTGGACAGCACAGCTCCCTGTTGCTGTGTGGTGGCGTGTTATAGGTGCGAGCTGTGGGGTGCTTGCGCAAGCCCATACCATGTGGTAAAGCGTTGCCCATTGATCGCAGTGTGGGTATTTATAGTAATACAGCACAGGGTGTATGGTGTGGTAGAGATTCAAATGTGGATATGTGTTTGTTTAGAGTCTTCGCCATATCATGACTCTCTCACGCGTCACAGCATTAGGAGGCGGCGTTAGTGTTCTTCGTGAAAAGCGATAGTGTTGATGGATGTGCGTGTAGGTTAACGCTACAGGCTCGAAGTGGAACTGCTCGGCATGACCCTCTCGCAGCTCCCAGTGTGCATGCGCTCGGACGTAGGCGTGTGCTTGCCGATTTCAACGTAAGGACTCATGCCCCGGAGTCATGGAGTAAGACATTTAGGAGGTGAAACTCCCCTCAGCGCAAGCGAGCGCGGGCGACCAGATAAAGTCACAATTGTTGTATGCGCCGACGGGGGCCGTATACAGTGGCGGCGCCAGCCGCCACTGTATACTGTAGTCACTGTAGTCGCCACTGTAGTCGTAGAAGCCGCAGCGAAAAAAAAAAAAAAAAGAGCAGCGCCTGGGCAGGTGGCTCCGGCGCGCTCTCAACGGCGGTAATTTCTTTCCAGGCCGCTAGCACGATAACGGCTCCGCGGGCTTGTGACCTCTTCTGGTCGCCGCAAACAGCGAAGTTTCCACTCCTAAATGTTTCTTGCTCCGTGCCCGGAGTCCACAAGACTTGTATGTATGGCGGGAATTCATGTGCCCCCATCAGAATGAGATGTGCAGCCCTAGAAACCTTGGCTCTGGAATAATTTCTGCATGCTAAATCTATGAGTTCGTCAGAACTACGACGCTAATGAGCAGGCTGGAAGGATTAAAAAAAATTCAGCATTAGGGGATGCTTTGTTACAAGCAATGCTCTAAACATGCTCTAAAAATGTAAATATCAGTATGCTTGAATTAGCTCCATCAGATCAGAAAACATGACAACTTGTCTGGAGCACATCTGATACGATTGTTGTGGAAGTAAAATGAGTCTCAAATACCTCGAAGCAAGGTATAAAAAGTTACTCAAAGCAATAGCATTCTATGAGCAAGTATTTATTAGTACACCACTAAACAAACTTCACAATGGAAGCACTTCCTCAGTTGTAGGTCATGTAGCGAGGCGTTGCACTGAACTTGGCGTACGACTTGATAACTTTGTTGATGGCTTCCAGAAAGTCCTTCTCAGTGGCAATTTTCCTTCTTGCTCGGATGGCAAACATACCTGCCTCGGTGCAGACACTGCGGATCTCAGCACCTGCGTATTTTAAAGAGGCAGGCAATGAACACAGAAACCTCTGAACGCTGCTGCCTTTCTAATTTATTAAATATAGAAGTAAAACGCCGATAAAAAAACACTTCTACAGTGATTCATCAGATCACCATCATCAGAAGCACCCACTGTACAGAAAAGTTCTTTCCCTTGGATCTTGAGCACTTCTGTCCTGTGCTAACCAAATCCATCTTATGTTTAAAAATTCCATAAGATTAATCCTCTACAAGCTCCAAACTGCTCTTCCCTTCCCTTGACACCCATTGTGTTAGTTTAATAAACATACTATCTTCCCAATGCATTAAGTGAACTTCACAGAAAACCTGAGCTATAAGACATGACGGGATAAAAAGGTGCACATGGACAATGCAGTGCATGTCTGTGTATTCCTATCCCATCCTGCCTTATAATGGTGATTTTTTGTGTTCATGAACCAACTAGTTTAACAGTCAATTTGCAAGTGAACTTCACTCCAATTCCTCCTATTAAGTTGAACCAGTAAATAAGCTAGTACTTGCAATTGATCTCAATTCTATACTGCAATCTTTATCTCTTAATATTATATCAATAATTTTCCATTCCTGCACCAATTGCATAGTCCTTAGCTTCACTTTGTGTTCATTGTTAGCACCAAAATTATGGCACTGCGGGAGAGTACAACAAAGTAAATGTGAAATCTGGATGCTCAGGTTTTACTGAAGTGCCAGCTTTATTTCTATACCAAGAAACTAAAATGAAGCAACGAAATAGCAACTTTGGTTTTGACAGGTGCTTCAGGGCACCTCTAATTCCAAACTGGCATCAAAATAGCAGACAGCATGCTCTGCCACTCACCCGTGCTGTTGGGACAAAGACGAGCCAGCAACTCGAAACGAATGTCTCTCTCCACACTCATGGAGCGGGCATGGATCTTGAAGATATGCGTTCTTCCCTGGAAAGTACAGGGTAAAAGCACAAGGCACCATGTGGCTCACAATAAGGCATCTTTCAAAATATTGTTGGCTATTCAAGCATTCTTAAAGAATAGTACTTGGCAGATGCAAATAAGATGAATGTGTGAGACTCAAGAGCTTGCTAAACAATAGATAGCAGTTTGCACTGTAGACAAACAGCCCAGAGTAAAGGACAAAATGTAGCCATAGTGAGGCAAGCCTCACTGCACAAGGCACTACCCTGTTTAGAAACAGAGTTTGACATGAACCACATCATATCAAGAACCAACAACATGCTTACACAATAACAGCGATGGCAGCAACATTATATAGTCAAACCTTGATCCCGAAGGAACAGATGAAATGGATTGACTTATCCTCCATGTTGAATTAAAAAAGGGGGCAGAAAAAACACCCAAACAAACGGATGCTCTATCGGCAGTACTTACCTGATTCTATTGTCCTCCCAGACCTGTACGTGCATTCAGTTATGGGTCCATAATACAGAACGATGTCGCCTCACTGTCGCCTAATTGTTAAATTAACTGCTCTTAGGACTGACTCATTAACATTATTCTGGCTTCGCAATTTCTTATCTAATCACCAGCAGTTTGTATCTGTGAATAACTTTAGCTCCTCCACATCAGTTGTAATGTCAAGTGCACCCCAGGGTAGTGTATTAGGCCCTCTTCTTTTCCCAATTTTTTATCAATGATTTGCTTAGCAAAATTTCCTCCTGCATACGTCTTTCCACAGATGATTATGTAATCTACAGAACGATTAACTGTCATGATGACCACCTAACTTTACAAAATGACATTCACCTAGTTTATCAGTTGTGCGACTGTTGGCAAATGTCACTTAACACACCTATGTGTTCTGTACTTTCCTTCACTTGTATGAAATCTGCTCCTAAGTTTCCTTACAAAATCTCTTTGTCTGAAGTTCCTTGTGGCTCTACTTATAAATATCCTGGTGCTTATTTTCGTACTAATCTTACCTGGAGCTCTTACATCTAAAAGATATGCGCTAAAGCTAACGGAACTTTAGGGTTTTTACGTCGTCATCTGCACCTTTCCCCATCTACCATCCGTCCACAGGCCTACCAAACTTTTGTACACCCTCAACTGGAATACGCTTCATCTATCTAGTCTCCTCATCAACAATACCTAATAGACAAATTGGAATCCATCCAAAATCGTGCTGCCTGCTTTATAACTTCTGTTTACAGTTGTCAATCTAGACCCAAATTAAACACGATGTTCCCCTTCCCGACTTGGATTCCGGCTGCTCTGTTGCCCTTCTGTTCCCTTTTTATAAATACTATTCGCAAATTCCGTCGCCTATAGGTGGCGTGCAAGGCGAGTCAATGTGGCACCCACAGAGAGTATAGGAACCTCTGAGTGCATATGCGTCGATGTCAGCTCATATTTGGCTTAGCGCTCGAAGATGGCTCTACCTTTTTCACAATCACTGTCGCTGAGTGACATCATGCACCACATAGACACCTCTAAGAAATGCGGATACGGTGCGTCATTGAAGGGGAAGAGGTCATGAAGGCCTGCAGTGCATCGTTTGTCGCTGTGGAACGGCCTTGCCTGCAGACGTCATGTGCCAGGCAGAAGCTGCACGAGCTGAAATTTATGACCGGGAAAGTTCTATTAAGGAATGTTAGCGTCTTTTATCTTTTTTTTCAAGCTAATCCCGATGGCCCGCAAAGCCTGCCCTTCACACATTGCCGTTTCGCAACAAAGAGTAACTTTACTGTTCTGTGATGTTCTCGAGCTCCTTCCACGGATTGAGTTGTTATGAGGAGATATTTATATTCAATAATTAAAGCAAGAATATCACTAACATTATCAGAACTGCAACTTTTTAGACTATTTTGTACGTAGCTATGCTAGCGCATGCAGATGTAAAGAAAGCCATGCCGGTTGTTTTGTCTTTTGCTGATACAATTGTATTCAGGGTGTCTACCAAGTTTACATTTCCAAATTCCCCGATTTTTCCAGGTTTTCCCTGACCACCTTTGCAATATTCCCTCAATGATCCAGAACTTTGTTTTATGTCAAGACAGGCTGACACCATGTTGCTCGATGCTGTCATTCTCTAGTAAGCATGTTGAAAAAAAAAAAAAAAAAGACATCTTAATCCAGTTTGAATACTAAGGAGTAATATCTATTTTATTTAAAAAGAAAACAGAGGGCAGAGCGAAAAAAATTGTAAAACCCATTTCAAATTGAGCCGAACATTGTCAAATACGAATGAAAAGGAGATGCATACATAAGTAAATATTTTTGAATATGAGCTATTTCTATCAACTGGTAGCAAGCTCATCGGTATGAGGCCTGAACTTTGTCACAACTAAGATCCTCTCTCAGCAGCTGGAAAGTCAACCTGGAAAGTCAACTTCAACTGTCCTGACATACACTCAGCCCGTACACAATATCTCAGTGTTGAGTTTCACTGCTTTAAAAAGTTTATTTTGGTTTGAATGAGGGACACCTGCACCTTGGCGTCAGCTAACACTTTGTTTTTTGAGCTCAAGCTCCTTGAAAGAGGCGGCGGCATGCTTCCTCTCCTGTTAATTCCTCAGGGCGTCGGTCCTTTCTGTTCTCATCCTCCTTCTGCCACGCGTTCATCCCATGGATCATTTGAAGCATCCCCTCGGTCAGTTGTACAGTCAACGTCCGATTTTTCGGACTCCCTAGGGGCCGCAAAAACATCCGAAAAATCGGGCAGTCCGAAAAAAATGAATGCATGTCTTTAACTGCCCTTAAGGGCTAAAATTGCCACAGGCACATCCAAAAAAGCTCCTAAGGCCTGCCAGTACACTTATTAGGCATATCAGTGCTCATACTGTGACAGGAGACGGGGGTGCACGCATGTATAATTAAGGAATACATAACGTGTCCCGTGAATATTGCCCTTCCCAGGCTTGTTATCCTTCACCGCGTAACGCTGCTGTTGTATGGCAAAGCTAACTTTTAACAGGGGTGCACGCGTGTATAATTAAGGAATACGTAACATGTCCCGTGAATATTGCCCTTCCCACGCTTGTTAGCCTTCACCGCGTAACGCTGCTGTTGTATGGCAAAGCTAACTTTTAACAGGGGTGCACGCGTGTATAATTAAGGAATACGTAACATGTCCCGTGAATATTGCCCTTCCCACGCTTGTTAGCCTTCACCGCGTAACACTGCTGTTGTATGGCAAAGCTAACTTTTGGAGACTGGCATTACGCAACGAGCCGTGCTCTGTGAGCTTCGAAGCCAATCGCAAGGATTACAAAGACGGAGCCAGTGCCATTGCTAAGAGCGGTGAATTCTTTCAATGAAAATCACAGCACCGCATGGCAAGCAGCTTAATAGTGAACGTAGAAGCAACTAGGCCTCACGCTGGTGGCTGCAGCTACCAGTGGATCTGCGTGCGAGAGTGTAGATTCCAGGCGGCGAGATAATCAAAATGGTGGCGGTGGTGGCTCTGATTAATGCCATTTCAGACCTGCAGTCAGGTCAACATAGATTGACTATATGGAGTATGTGGTGGTGCCGCAAAGCCGTGCAAATTATCGGGCATGTTCAAAAAATCGGGCGTTGTCAAATAGGTCGTTAACTGCTCTGGCAATACCTCTTGCCGACGACACAGGGTCAATGACGATTTGTTGCAATTTCTCTGTTACTGGAGCTAGCATTAACATGACTTTCGATCCCTCTCAATGAAGTTACCACTAAATTTCCCTGTTAACAGCACAAATTCCCTGAGTTTTCCCGGAGTATTTCCAGACTATTCAAATTCCCTGAGAAGTCCCGGTTTTCACGGTTGGTAGACACCGTGTGTATTACTGTTCGAGTGACAAGGAGCCATGACAGAAGCTTGCTGCGCTCACGACGCGAATTCGGTGTCTGTGTTTCATGCTCTACCAACCCTTTTATCAGGATCACTATAGTCACAAAGCTTGGCCACATGTTGGTGCACGGGGTAGAGCCCAGAATGCAAACACATGAGTTTCTGGTGGGACAATGCAACGATGACCACACTGCGGGCTGCTGCCCATGAAACAAGGTCAAATACTTACTACGCCCGCCCATGTATATCTACTGTAGCATTTCTCTAGAGCTGTGACAAAGTGCTACAGACATGTCAGTTTTAATGTTAAATGCTCGTGTGATCTCGCTGCACGGGCCACAAGTGCACAGCTCGAGCTTGGCCGCGCAGAGGGCCACTGAGTGTAGTGAGAACAAAAATGTGTTTCTGGCAAAAGGAGACACCACGGCAACCATACGCTATGAGTTAATGCAGATGAAACCTGAGCAAATACTTCAGACGCACGCCCACGTACTACATGTACGTGGAATTAGGAATGAGCTTCCATGGAAGTTTTGCTACCATGGATACATATACAGTCGCCGACCGTTTATTCGGACCTCACGGGGACTGCAGAAATGTCCGAATAAACAGGTGCCCGAAATAGCAGATTAAGAAAAAAAAGAAAGAAATCCTTCATTTCCACGCACTTATTCGGGCTCAACAGTAGGCTTGAAGAAATCGTGAATGCGCCATTGCACGCTATTCTGTTTACGCGCAATCAGATAAGCCTGAATCTCGGAAAGGGTCGTACGGTCACTATAGGCGGCTGAAAGCACAGTCACTGCTTGTACACGCTCCGCATGCGATGGCAGTGTAGCAATGGTGCGTCATCTTCCGACTCGGAGTCATCGTCCGATGGTGCAGCAGAAACCTGACGAATGATCTCGCGGTCGTCGAGTTCTGCGCATGTCAGTACAGCAGTGTCAGCACCTGTGAAACTGTGTGTGTGTGGAATCACAATGCAACCGCTGCGCAGATCTCCGCAGAACATTTTCGGCATCAGTAGGGAGCACATTGGAAGGCGAAAAATCCTAGGCCTCCCGGTACCCGCTTTCTGGCATGCCCCAGTGCAGTCGGCGCGGGCACCGTCGGCACTATTACACACTCGACGCAATGCTTCCGTATGCCGCGTTGGATCACCGCAACCTCGACACAACACACAAAGCAAAGACCACCACGCTGTCACGCCTCGCACAAACGAAAAACGTGGCCTACTTGGAGCGTCGTGCACGAAGAAACAAACAAATCAGCTGCTGGATTGTCTTGACATGGCTTACTAAGCTGAGACCGGAACTGCTGTAGCAACTCTATCGAACCAGGCAGAAACGATGATGATGAGCGAGGATTTCCAGTAGCGCCACTTCGTGGGGCAACAAGGAGGCTCCGTTCAAAACAAAAATGGCGTTCAGCAAGTCGATCCATGCACTGTTCAGAATCGGTGCATGGTGCACTCGATAGAGTTGGCTCAAGGAGTGTCCAAAAAATCAGACAAAAGGTTGCAACGTGTCCGAACTTTGGCAGTTGTTATACATTATGGTCTATGGGGAGAATGGCGGTGCCGCGAAGCAGACCGAGTAATCGAGCATGTCCGAAAAATCAGTCGCCGACTGTACCTTCATTGGCCTATCCAGGGAGGGGGGGGGGGGGGCAAAACTTCTCCCCAAAATTTTCTTATGAGAACACTCTTCCCCTTTCCCACGAAAGACAAAATTTCAGGATCCAAAAAAGCAACACAGATGAAAGGGGAAGGTTGAATGTGAAAGCAAGGTGAGAGCTGTGGTGGTCCGAGGGGGGAGCGGGGTTGCTATGGGGGCGAATCCCTTTCCCAAGCACAGAACATTGTGGCACCACTTACGGTGCGCCTCTGCCTCATTCCGGATCAAGTTGACCATAACTGCTGATGGGGGATCAGCAATAAAAGTCCGACACACAGATAAAGATGGGATGAGCGCATGCATAAAACTTGGGGGCATTTTTGCTCCCCTGCAGCTTTTGTGCCGTCAAAAAAGAGCTTCCAATTTCTGGTACTTGACTGAATAGTTGACATCGCTGCGCAGAAGAAAAGCACACTGGAAATATTGCGACTCGCTTGTCTAGGAAATGCATAAGCGCCCCTGCCCCCCCTTCTTTTTTTCTTTCCCTTATCACCGACTTTCATTATGTCAATTGTAGAGTATGTTCTTTATTTCGGAAAATCCTCTGTGCACGCACACACACGCTGTCTGCATTCCATCCTGCCACATCGCACGCGGCTTGCTCCGCTGATTACTTCACTCACTCAGTTCGTTGTCGCGTGCTCCCCGCATGCCAACCACGCACACGCCTTCCATGCTCTCCCTCCACGCCACACACAGTTGCCTACCGTCCCGTGCCTGCGACTCTATGCGACCTGGCATCGGCCCGGTACCCTCACAGGCTTGATGGATTTTCATGAGGTCTGTTGCACATTCCTTAGTAAATTCTCTACAAAATGACATTGCTATGTTTTTGAATTACTATCTCATTTTTTTACTGTTTAGCTAATTTGACATGACGATAACCACTGCATTATACAAACATGGATATAATGTTCTGCGTAAAAAAAATCAGGGTCATAAAAATATTTGGAAAAGGTTACTGCACAAACCATTACTATGGCTAAACTATAAGAGAAACTGTGGGCTTCTACCACGTTTTTTTGTCATGCCAGGCTTTCTGCAAGTTTGGTACAACAGTGATGTAAATACAGTTAAACCTGGATGTAATGAACCTATATGTAACGAATTCCTGGATTTAACGAAGTTTTTGAATTCCCCAACGCTGCCCCCATTGAAGCCCATGTATTTTCGACCTTGATGTAACGAACGCGTTGCGGTGGTTAGCCTTGATGTAACGAACTCCCAAAGCTTATCAGTCATTACTTTTTGCACTTTTAAGGAAAATTCGGCCGAAGGAATGCTCTAGATTATTGAATATTAATATTGTAAGGAGCCAGCAGCTACGCGAACGCCAGGGATTGCCGCGACCGAGCAAAGTTAGCGATGATGATGATGATGGCAACTAGCGCCGCTCCGTGCCTAATGTAGCAGTCTTTTCAGGCTTTGCTTGTCTAGCGTGACACCAGGTGGCATTGGTATCGGCAGCTGATTTCTCTTTCAGATTTATTTTGTTTCGTATGGATTTGAGGACAAGCATTCTTATTTTGTGATTTTCATTTGTTTCAACGGCTTAGACACACTTATGTGTAAGAATTCATTTGAAAAGCAACGCTGATAGCCGGTTCTTTCATTGTCAGGGCGCGGGAAGGGAGAGGGACGATATGTGTCACTTTTTTTTTCTTTCTCTATGGATGCGTTGCATTCGCCATTTTGAGTGTTGTCCTGCATTCTGCACGTGTGCGTGTGTCAACTGTGCTCCGGTACTGGTTTGTCCGACTTGTTTTGGAGGTGCTAGGCCTGCCTGTCGACGTGTAGTCGTGCGTCTCCGCTTCTAACTACGTCGTCGGTAGTTCGTGATGAGTTCTACTGCCAGAAAACGAAAAGTTCTGTCTTTTGAAGACAAACTCGCAATTTTAAATGCAGTCTCCGCGCGCGAGAAGAAGAAGGACGTTGCCACCCGTTTCAGCATTCCAGCGAGCACACTAGCAACGATTTTGAGTGCGGAACACAGCATCAGAAACGCAGTGGAGTCGGGAACAAGCTCGAAGAAAAAAAGACTGAAGCTGTCCACATACACTGATGTGGACAAGGCAGTGTTCACGTGGTTTTTGGACACGAGAGCCAGAAATGTATCTATAAGTGGCGCGATCTTACAACAGAAGGCAAAGAATTTTGCGTGTATCTTGGGCCATGATGATTTCAAGGCAAGCAACGGGTGGCTGCAGGGATTTAAGAGCCGGCATGGTGTCGTCGGAAGAGTGATCAGCAGCGAATCTGCCTCCGCAGACAGCGATGCTGCTGCTTCGTGGGTGGCTGACAAGCTGCCTGGAATCCTGAGTCGCTTCGAGGCGGCTGATGTCTAGAATGCCGACGAGACAGCTCTATTTTATCAGATGCTTCCGGGCCGCACGCTAGCATTAAAAGGCGATGACTGCCGCGGCGGAAAGCAGAGCAAGCTCCGCATAACAATTCTGCTGTGTGCCAACCTCGACGGCACAGACAAGCGAGTCCCGCTAGTTGTCGGCAAAAGTGCCCGTCCCTGGTGTTTTAAGGGAACGAAGCGTATGCCCGTGAAGTATGCGGCGAATTCCAAAGCGTGGATGACTCGGCCAATATTTTCTGAGTGGTTGAAGGAATTTAACCAGGACGTCAAGCGGCAAGGCCATCAAGTTTGCCTACTGCTGGACAATTGCTCGGCGCACCACGTCGAGGGCCTGCAGCTGTCGAACATAGAACTGCATTACTTCCCGGCCAACTGCACATCCCTAATACAGCCCCTGGACAAAGGGGTCATTAACAGTTTTAAATGCTGTTACCGGCGCCGACTAATCCTGAAGATACTTCTCGACATCCGTCTGGAACGGGAGATGAAGATCGACATTTATCAAGCAGTCGAGATGCTTGCTGCCTCCTGGCAAGAGGTCAGGGCAGAAGTTATCGCGAATTGCTTTTTAAAGGCCGGAATAGCCAAAAACACACGGGCTGGTGCCGACGAGGAGGAGGAGGAAGACCTTTCTACTCCGTCCGATGTGGCCGAAGCGTGGAACGAGCTATGTACTAACGGTGGTGTACCCGACGACGTTGAACTTACTGACTTTTTGTTTGCCGACAACGCCGCCGTGGCTACAGAAGAAATGTCTGATGCAGCAGTAGCTGAAAGCGTGAAAAATCCCGATGGCGGTGATGATGGTGCCTGTGAGGCAGATCCGTGTGACGTGCCTACTGCAAAGGAGGTGATGAACGCAATGGACGTTATGCGCCGTTTCGTCGGCTCGCTCGACGATGAAGGAGCTCTACATGATTTAGCTTCTTTGTAGCGGTGTGTTGTGCCTTCACTCATGCCGAAGAAGCAAGCGGAAATTACGCACTTTTTTGGTGTAAAATAAATGCTTGGAGGGTGAGTTCACCTTCACGGATATATTGAGCTATTTGGTTTCGTTTCTGCATCATTCGTATGAGCCTTCACGCGAAACCTGCATGTAACGAAAAATTGCGAGCTTTTGTCAACTTCGTTACATCCAGGTGTAACTGCAAATATTTATGTCAAAACTGCTGGAGGTATATTAATGAAACTTTCTAATTAGTCATTCAGAGCTCTTCCCAAATAAGCACGTCAAATTTCATTGCTCTACTTTAAGTGGCCCAGTTATGTCAAGACATAACAAAATCAGGACTTTGGAAAGCTGTACCTCCAAGTCGGGAAGTCCGAATTCAACTTTGCGGTCAAGTCGTCCAGGTCTCATCAAGGCAGGGTCTAGGATGTCTGGCCTGTTGGTTGCCATGAGGACCTTGATGTTTCCACGGGGGTCAAAACCATCTAGCTGGTTGATGAGCTCAAGCATGGTTCGTTGCACCTCATTGTCACCACCAGCGCCATCATCAAAACGGGCACCTGTTATGACAATTTACCATTAAGTAGGTTCTTCAAAACGAAATGCAAGCACTGAAACCAACAAAGAATTGCTCATCAAAGTTTACAAAATGCATTTCTTGTTTAGATGACTAGCATCTAAAACATTTTGTTATCTTGACCTCAAAATCTGAATGGCTTTCTGAACACAAAGAAAAAATAATTATATCCTTACCTGAAGGCAAATTATTTTTGCAAACATGCATTACATGTATGAGCCAGGCAGCCCATAAGTGACCCTTCACATCTGATTAAGAATATATTTAACCATATCATATGGCTGTAACTCCCTCCTCAAGTCTTGCAATCTTTCATCTCAAGGGAGCTGAGTTGGCCGTGTGAAAGTGGTATAGTCATTTCTTTTTTTCTCTTTTGAATCTTTCTGAACACTCTGCAGCTTGCCTGTGGATCTAAATTTATTCAGATTTAAAAATATTTGCAGGTGCATACATCACTATCTGAGCCCATGAATATAGGCTAGTCATTGGTCTAGAGGCCATAGGCTAGAAATACAGAACTAGAGACCAAAGCTAGTTACTATAGTAGAGAACAAAGAGCATGTTCAGTCCAGAGCTAACATTTCAATGAAAGAATCTGACCTTGCCCTCCAGCCAACACCACATTGTGCTAATTCTCTTCCCTCATTCTCCTGTGGTTTATATACCCCAAAGTTTAATGGAAACTTGTCTGGCCAGGAAAGATGTAAAGCACTGGCCATGAGAGTAGCGAAATTAATAAAATTTGGTGCTCACAATAAAAACCAGTTAAACAAGCGCAGCGTGTTTAAATATACTTCAGTGTGTTTCACAAACAGCATGCATACATTGCTAAACGTGCCTCATAATTTGTGCAAAATGTGCATCTCCTACGTTCCTTTTGGCAGGCACTGCTGACACGTCAGGACACCCAATGTGTATACTAGAAATTCAAAAAGCTTTCTTATATCCATTTACTATCCTGTAGGCCCAGTGAATGTATGTGAGCCTGCGTAGTTGTGTAAGAGATATTGCATTTCCATGTTGCACGAGAACAAAAGAGACTTCTCCGGCCAAAGATTTGTGGTATTTACAGTGTTAGATTTGCAACAATACCATGATAAATGCTAGCTATGATACAGTGCATGTGAAAGCGCCCCTCCCATTCACCGAGGTGTGCAAAGTCAAGTTTTAAAAGACTATGTAAATAGAGCTACAGCAGCTATGCATACTGCATTTGTGGAGCTGCATTATGAATGTGCTGGCAGCAAATGAATTCACTTGCTTTGATCAATCAATCAATCAATTAATTTACCCGAATAATATGAAAGAGCTCATAATTACCAGCTCATGTGGCAGGGCTCCTGTAGCATCCTTAACACTCCCGAGCTCTGAATAGCAAGGAGTTTTGCCCCTCTCAAGCTTTGATACAAATCTCAGTACTACTACTATATGGCTGGATGACAGGCATGTACACTACGACACTTCCAAAATCTCTGGCAAACACACTGCTCTCAAAGATATTTAACCTAAGCAAAGAAAGACAGCACACTGCAGGCTGTTTGTCTTGGCAGTGCATCACTCATACCCTGAATTTTTCTACAATACATCAAAGAAAAATAATACGAGGTTATACAAGCTATAAAGAAAAGCTCCCTTACCTCCGATTGCATCAATCTCATCAAAAAATATCAGGCAAGCCTTTTTGCTGCGAGCCAACTCAAACAGCTCTCGCACCATACGCGCACCCTGAAAAATAGACAGCGAAAGATGTCACTGGCTTTTGCAGCAGCTGTGTACCACTAAGACCACAAACTCTCTCTGCACAAATCTTCTTGTTCCTTGGAGTCTTCCACAGACCAAAATTGCTCCAGGCTACACGTCAGTGTTTTATATAACAGTCGAGCAACTACTTTTGATAAACCTTTATCCCTTCCTGGCTGGACGACAGGATTGAAGCCACATCCACCCAGCAAATATTCAAAGAATAACTGAAAGCTCGATGTTGTCTTACACTTTCCATTGGTGAATTAAAGGAATAAAGCAATGTGACCCTTCTTACATTACTCTCTTGTGGCATTAACAAACCAAATAAATTCCAAACATATGCACCAGGGGCCTTGATTCCTCTTAACCATGCAGAGAGCTTTCCTAATGCATTCCTATTTCACAAGCATGGCTCTACGCTATAGAAAATTGTATCCACTACAAAGTACACTGCTATGCTTACCTCTCCGACATACTTCTGCACAAGTTCTGAACCAATAACCCTGATAAAGCAGGCATCTGTTCTGTTGGCAACAGCTCGGGCACACAAGGTCTTCCCTGTTCCAGGGGGTCCGAACAGCAGCACACCCTTGGGTGGCTCAATGCCTAGGTTGACAAAACGCTCAGGCTGAAAAAGATTAAAACCACATTAGCAGCCTAGCCCAAATGACAAGAGGATTGCCCAGCTCTCTATGTACATGCATTCACCATTGCCACAACTGCTTCCTACCTTCTCACATGCGAGTAAACATCCACCTTGCCATGGCAGTCACTACAGCCGCCTGTACCTCCAACAAGTAAACTGAAAACCCCCTCATTACTTAACATGTTCCATATTCATGTGATTCCCTGGTGATGCTTTGTATAGCTATGCTTGAAGTATACGTTTTGAATGTAATACTAGACAATTTTTTAGAGTACACATTACTGTTGTCCTTTGTTTAGTCACACTTGGATCAGACCATGGTTTTCAAGCAGGCATGTGGCAGCTGTGGTGCGCAGCCATTGGGACCTCGTGTCACAACAAATGGGAAAATAAAAACGAAAGGACCCCCCCCACCAACTACAAAATGCTGCATTTCTGCTACCAGTACAGTATCATTATAGTCAAAAGAGCACATATATGGCAACACATTTTAAGCACCATAACTAGGTCTGCCGCATAGTTTGTGTTCAAGTGGCACAGGTCACTGGTTCAACATACAACCTGGCAGGCATTGGAAATTGAAATTTGCCAATTTTACAGTCCTCCTTGACGAATAATTCCACTTTGACAGTGTACTAAAAGACAGTACAGAGTAAATAAATTAAACTTATGAGGTCTCAGAAGTTTAATATTAATACACGGGCGAAAGAGCAACAATAACTTCATATTTGATTTGCCAAGAACAATTTATATATTCTTTCCCAGATTGTTGCCGTCTGTGTTATAAGAAGTTGCTGTCTGTGTTCCCAGATGTTGCTGCCTGTGTTATAAAAGAAGTAAATTCATATATCAAGTCTCCTGTAGTCAAATTTTAACAATATATCACATGCCTGCACTTGTCCGTCCGCAAGTACCAAGCTTATGCCCACATGCCTACGCAGATAAAAAATTTTCCACAAAGCTAATATATAGGACAGTGCTTACATGCAACAGTGGCATCTCAACAACCTCTCTCAGCTTCTCAATCTGCTCTTTACATCCACCAACGTCTGCATATGTCACATCAGGCTTTTCCTCCACTTGCATCATGGTGACTGTAGGGTCGATTTTGGGTGGCAGTGGGATGTGAATCTGGTACTTATTTCGGTCCACACTACGTGCACAAACCGTGAAGAGCAAAATGGGAAGGAAATCAAAATTAAAGTGAGAACAGAGGAACTTCACAAATGGCAACGAACATTGAAGGAACACTAATAATCATGGAGTACGAATAATTCGCTTGTTTGTGTGTTCATTCACGTTCCTCTCGTCACATAAAAGCAGTTTGACATGAAATATCTGTGCGACAGAACACTGGCTCGCTTATGATGACACAATCTATAGAAGTAGCACTCAGGAGATTGTGACATTTAAAATGCTTGCAATGAACGTTGTCCTGGTCGGTCTGCAAAATATGAAAATAGTACATCTGACATGCACTTTCTTTCCTTTTCATTGCGCAAACACCCTAATTTCTGCAACAGAAAAAAAAAAAAACATCACAATGTGCTTACATAGAATATTTGTTTGCTCGTGGAGAAAATGAAAGTAACGTGGTTGAAGCAGCAGTGAGCAGTGGTGGATGCAATATGTGCTCTTAAGGATATTGTAGGTTTACTTTCCTTATTTCCCCTCAACTTGTCAGTTCCCCTCAGCTGGCAATGCCAGTATTTGGAAGACTCCATGACGCTGTTATCAATGACTGGCGTGAAAGGCACCTGTCACTTCCTCAACCACCCCCTGCCAATTTCCTTTTCTTTTTTGTAGAGTGCTTATGGTAACAATTTAAAATGGACTCACACAAAGCAGACTTATGGCAACAAAGCACTGTGACAGAACAGATCGATTACACTGACCAACATTTTTCTATTTCTAGGTGTGGTTCAGGGGACCTTAAGTCGCACTAAATCTTCAATCCACGAGCGTTTTCTTTTTGCAACAGTGAAACCGTTGAACCCAAGTGTCCATGGACTTGTACTTAGCTACAAAATGCCACAGCTGCTGAGCAGGCAAGACAAATTTTCGAACCAGTGTAAATCTCTTACATTACATCTAGCAAACGATCACAGAGGATGGCAAGGCACAACTCACCCAACTCTCATTCCTTCTTCAATGTCGGTTGGTGCCACAGAATCGGCCAAATCAACAACAAACTTGGCAAACTGCTTGACATTGATTATGTACTTTGGGTCCTCACTGTCAGCATTTATGATTTTTGTGCAACGGGCAACCTGCAGAGCATAGTTTTAAATACATGTAGTTAGAGTTTCTTACTGCAGTCCTGAAAGTAACTAAATATGCAATCATGAAAAAAAAGAATTGTCCCAAGTTAAATAAACAAAAAACGCTGCTCAGCATTTTCAATTTTACAAGACATCAAAAGCACTACTGTTGGCAGGCTAGATTCATATAGAGCCGTGGGAGCCTTGTGTTTGTGTGAAGTATGTAGAAAGCCAGTAGCTTCATCAACTGCATCAAGATGGCAAGTTGGGCCAGTTGGTTAGGATTCATTGTAAGGTTCATAACAGCGCAACACAAGTCACAGACAAAAAGAAGGTATGTGTTGTGTCGTTTTTTTGTCTGGCCTCTCTCATTACCTCTAGCTGTTAACAAAAGGAACCAAACTCTTTCCCCTCAAGGAAAAACAGCCTTTTGTAGTCAATGCAATTAATTGGGCTCAAGATGGGGAATCCGAGAGCTTGTTACATGCCAAGCGCAAGCTCAAGGCTGGCTTCACAACTATGAGTCTGCTTGTGTAACACTGCTGCAAGCAAAGCTCGATTAAGCGCACACAGCTATGGAGCCACTAGGCACTGTGCCTGCACAGGTTTGCTTTGATGCTCGACCGCACTGCCTGCAACGGCACTCTGCCGAGAGTGGCCACAGGCTCACATGTTCACCCCAATGCTGCTCATCACTTTACAATAGGGCAATCTCAGGATATGAGTGCTCCTTTATATGTTATAATTGCACATGGGCTGCTTGAGAATAAAAAGAAGGCATACTGTTAAGTGCATAAACTCCTAAAGTGTAAGCTCCTAAAGTGTAAGCACTGTAAGCTAAGTGGTGTGGTTGATTCCCATTCAGTTGCTACATTCTAAGTTCTCTATCATTGAAATTAAGTCTGCTGTGGAGATAAAGAATCTATTGTGGTAATTAAACAATAGATCAAAAGTTCAGCCAACAAATGCTCAGTCTTTCCCATTCATAAATGCTTGAGACTTGGTCCAAAAGAAGGCGCACGGTATCCATGGGATCAGTAGTCAAGCATAGCTATAAGGTGAGCTGCGGATGATGTCAGTTTCAGGATACTCGCGCACTTAATTTTGATACTGAACGATGACTTGCATTAATCTTTCATGCAGCTGTAAACTTGTCTGTGCTAAACCCTTCTCTTCTAAATTATTGCTTTAGGATGTTCGTTAATCGCACACGATGTTCACCTGTAGCGGTTGCTCGTTCTGAAGGGTCTGCTTGTCTGCTGCCAAATCCCACAGCGCCGGAGGGGCCAATCCTGTGTCGGACTCCTTGATACCTGCAGTAAAACAAGTTCAACGTGGACGTGCTTCATGCTGAACGACGCAGAATTTAGCCACACTTCGTCAACGATTTCACCTGTAAGTTCATTCACGCGCTTCAAGATCGACTGAATATCTTCTTCCACTTGCTTGATCGCCTTGCTGTACTGCCCGGCTCCCTAGAAACATTTTGTGATTATTATGCGCGACTAGCCTCTTCAAAAAAAATTAGCAGGCTATGAAACAACAGAAGCTGCCATTTGCTTACGTAAGTCTTCAGCAGAGCGATGTCTCCTTCGTCAAGAACTGCAAGGTAAATGAGAGCGTATGCAGCAATGAAGTGTCTAGAAACTAGCAATATATGGCAAATGACAAGTGTTTGTAGCACAGATGCCTGCTTTCGCCCAACCAATATCTCAGAATAGCACATCAATATAAAAATGCAAGAATTCTTAAGCGCTAACAATTGAAAACTCCGAGATGACACAACAAAAAACAGCGACACGAGCAAATAGCACGGTAAACTAACCTTTTATTTCTTGTTCTTTCTCCTCCTTGTCATCTTTCTTGGCCTTACGCATGTCGTCACCTAAATAATCAGGCATTATTATAGATTACTTTGCGGTTACGCGGTTACACCAACGTTTGCATGTGAAAACGCCGTAGTCGGTAAGGACCGTCGCCACCTTCCGCAAACCGCGTTGTCAAGGTTCAGACTTGACACAATAACAAATAAGCGCAGTAGAGGACGCTGCGCTCCTGCTAAACAAATCGCCGTTGCCTTACCGACAAATAAATGTCGTGGCTTAAGAATTAAATAATGCAATTTCGGTGTGCTAAATATAGGCGAAAAAACATAAGGAGATAGATTGACTGATCTGATTGCACCTGACCAGCAGGTGGTCCTTCATTTTATGATCTGACGTTCTCATGTACCGAATTATTTCTGCGAATCTCTGCGCAGCATCTTTCAATATAAAAGAAGAAAGAAAAAAAGATAAATTGCGTGTCACTCGCAAAACACCGCTCTTGCACTCACACAGAATAGCGGCCTAAAAATACACACTCTGTAAAAATTTTACACCCTTTGGGGTGTATATCTGCCACACAACGATAATCGTCATCTGCCTTGATGCATTTCCTTTCTTTAACGCTGCGAGCCCGGTACTTTCCAGTAACGAACGGCATGCGCGTTATCAGCATGACATAGCATTCCTGACAGGAATGTAGCGGGCGCGGCGTTTTCAACAAAGATAGATTATATGGGGTTTTACGTGCCAAAAACTGATTATGAGGCACGCCGTAGTGGAGGACTCCGGAAATTGCGACCACCTGGGTTTCTTTAACGTGCACCTAAATCTACACTCTAAAAACAGTTGCACCCTTTGGGGTGTATATTTGTACCACTATGATAATCGTCATCTGTCTTGCCCGCGTTTCCTTTCTTTAACGCTGCGAGCCCGGTACTTCCCGGTCAAGAACGGCATGCGCGTTATCAGTGTGACGCAGCATTCTCGACAGGAAAGTAGCGAGCGCCGAGTTTTCAAGAAAAGAAACGCAAGCAAGGCAGATGACGATTATTCACTCTTACACTCTTAAAACGGTTGCACCCTTTGGGGTGTATATTTGTCCCACAACAATAATCGTCATCTGCCTTGCTTGCGTTTCCTTTCTTGAAGCTCGGCGCTCGCTACTTTCCTGTCGAGAATGCTGCGTCACACTGGTAACACGCATACCGTTCGTGACTGGGAAGTACCAGGCTCGCAGCGTTAAAGAAAGGAAACGCGGGCAAGACAGATGACGATTATTGTTGTGGGACAAGATACGCCCCAAAGGGTGTAAATATTTCTAAGAGTGTAGAAATATTTACACCCTTTGGAGCTTATCTTGTCCCACAACGATAATCGTCATCTGTCTTGCCCGAGTTTCCTTTCTTGAAAGCTCGGCGCTCGCTACTTTCCTTTCGAGAAGCTGCGTCACACTGATAACGCGCATGCCGTTCGTGACTGGGAAGTACCGGGCTCGCAGCGTTAAAGAAAGGAAACGCGGGCAAGACAGATGACGATTATTGTTGTGGGACAAGATAAGCCCCAAAGGGTGTAAATATTTCTAAGAGTGTTGTTGTGGGACAAATATACACCCCACACTCTTCGAAAAATTTACACCCTTTGGGGTTTATCTTGTCCCACAACAATACTCATCTGTCTTGCCCGCGTTTCCTTTCTTTAACGCTGCGAGTCCGGTACTTCCCAGTCACGAACGGCACGCGCGTTATCAGCGTGACGCATCATTCTCGACAGGAAAGTAGCGAGCGCCGAGTTTTCAGGAAAGGCAAAGCAAGCCAGCCAGATGACGATTATTGTTGTGGGACAAATGTACACCCCAAAGGGTGCAACCGTTTTAAGAGTGTAAGTACACGAGTGTTTTCGCATTTCGCCCCCATCGAAATGCGGCCGCCGTGGATTTTCAAGAAAGGAAACGCATCAAGGCAGATGATGATTATCGTGGTGTGGCAGAGATACACTCCAAAGGGTGTAAACTTTTCTTTGAGTGCGCTCTAAAAGAAGTTTGTACCCTTTGGAGTGTATCTCTGCCACACAACCATAATCGTCATCTGCCTTGATGCGTTTCCCTTCTTTAACGCTGCGAGCCCGGTACTTTTCAGTAACGAATGGCATGCGCGTTATCAGCATGACATAGCATTCCCGACAGGAAAGTAGTGGGCGCTGCGTTTTCCATAAAGGAAACGCATCAAGGCAGATGACAATTATTGTTGTGTGGCAGAGATACACTCCAAATGGTGTGATACACTCCAAATGGTGTGACAGAAGACCTATGGGCCCGGGTGCCATACGAGCTAGCTACGCCACTGGTGTTGCCTATAGGCAACATGCCATAAAATGAATGCTTTTGGTTGCCAAGTTTTGGTATTGAAAATGAAGTGTCTGGGTAAATGTTTTCGACCAACGCTGAATGACATGCAGCAAGCGTCGTTTGTTAGTTTAGAACAGGAACACAAGACTAGGGAGAAGTTTGGCACACATCCTTTCTTTTGAAGCATGCTCAAGCCAGACAAGACAGATGCAGGATCTTTGGTTGCAGTGGTTTCACACACAGGTGGTTTGCATAGGATGAGAGCTATCTGTACAAATTCAAAACGAAGCCATAAGTAACTTGGGGTGAAGCCAACTTCCAGTTTTCTGCTGGCGTCTCCCCCCTATTGCAAAAAAAGCTTCCACAAAACATTTGTTTGTTTGTTGATTTTGCCTATTTTCTGTGCTTTGCACTCTTGCAGAAAAAAATCTTTTTTTTTCAGGAACTATATATGTGCCATTCTTAAAGGGCTAAATTGTTTAGCCAAGAGGTCACTACTTCTAGCTGTACAAGACAGTCCGTTCCTCCACTCATCAGAGCTGCAATAAAAAAATTGTGCATAATGCCACAAGCAATTCTCAAGAAAGCTTCCACAAATTGAGCATGCCTCTATCTCCACCTGAGTTTACTTGCTCAGCATGCGAAACAGACGCCCACCTAATTGTTTATCAGCTGCCATGGGAGTGCAGTGCATTCATGTTCCAAGCACCAAGGCTTGGTGACCGACTTTGAGGACTGGATCCAATAGCAAGCAAACGCGCGGGCCACACTATAAGTGCTCTGCACGTTCGCCCACGATACAGGCGTTATCTACTTCTCTTAGAGGAGCTCTGGGCGACATCCTTAGGATCGGCCACAGACTTCCGCAGCATCCCTCCTCTCTCCTTTGCTCCCTAGCACACCTCTTTCCGCTTAGGCGATAGAGCCAGCTTTACGCTAATAAATGCTGTATTTATTCATTAGAAGCAGCTTGCACTGAAGTACAATGCAACTGAGCATAAGATATGAGTTCTTGTTCTTTATCAAAACATATTTAAAACAAAATAAAAAAGCTTCAGCAATTACACCAGTGCTGAAGTAATCAACTGCGACATCAGCAGTCTCTCACCACAGACACTGCCACCTTTTCAAGAACGATACGATGCAGACACCATCCTTGTCCGCTACAGTCAAATGCCTTTAATGACGCACTTGGGACCTCTAAAATCTTTTATACAGGTCACTTCATCATAAAGATTGCATGCCGTACCGCTCGCAATAGAGCAAGCTAAGTACTTTCAGCAAAAGCAGCTTTTACTTGGCATAATTTGAGTACTTATTGGAAGTCGCAAATATTCTTTCGGAGAATTTGCCTCGCGGAAATATATTTGTAACCACAGCCGACCTTACTGCATCAAGGATCACGGCATGCGCCACATGACCTGGGAGTGATGCAAGGTACAGCTTCGAGGCGTTGAATGCCACTATTACCTCAACTGTAAAAATTCTTTGTTCATCTGCAGGCTTCTCATTACTGTATCGACAATTAACACTCCTTACATGTACCAGAACTCAGTGGCAGACATGGAGGATAGTGGCGGCAGCACTATACGAGAGTTCACTGTAAATCAACAAGTCAGCCTCCAAGGATGGCCAAGTTCCTTCATTTTACAGATAGATTCATTGTAGTGGCCTTCGCTGTAAAGGAATTCGCAGTACATGAGAGAGACAGGAATGAGGCTGGGGCACGTGGAGTTCTTCATTATACAGATAATTTCACTATAGAGACTTTCGGCTACATAATATTTGCTGTTGTGGCCTACAAAATGCATGCACAGATGCCACTACTCTCATAGTGTACAGAGCACGAAGCCTGGTACAAATTGCCAATGCGACAGCACAGTGCTCTGTGCATCAAACTCTGAAGTGCATGTTGCTGCAAGAACATCAGTTCGTGTCTCGGTGGCATTGGTGGCTGAAGTTTTGAGTGGACAAGCGCTTGCATTTGGCAACCTTCTGCAGACTTTGGCATTCGTACTAATGTGTTTTAACAAAATGAACTGTTTTACCTATATTATACAATGTAACAATATAATGAAACAATTAAATATTGCAAGCTGCCATTTGTTGGGCGTGTTGGTAAATTGAAAGCATATTTAGCGCCAGCAAACAAGGACGTAAGGAAGACGACAACACAAGCGCATTGTGTTGTCTTCCTTACGTCCTTGTTTGCTCGTGCTAAATATGCTTTCAATTGCAAGCTGTTTTACTAGCAGGTTTGCAATATCCAAAGGAGTACTGACAACGTTTTTTCTTTTTTTTTTATTAGATAGTTGCTGACTGTAGTGGTGGTATTATTCCTCAATTTCTCAAGTGCGAAACAAGCCATGAATTATATAATCTTTCAATGCCATGAATTCGAAACACACACCAAGTCTAGTGCAGCTGCAGGCTAGTGACCAGAGGTTTTCAACGTGCCACAAAAACAGGGGTTGTGGTCACGTAATATCACCGACACTGGGTGGTGCAGTAGTTGAGACAGCACCTGTGATCATCTTGCCAAAAGAGGGCATAACAGGGTCAGAAGAGGTCAGTGGGCACAGCTTGCCCCGATACAAGCACCAACAGAGGACCAAGCTTACCCCGAATGCCGAGTGAAAGAGGAAAGAATGTGGCAACCGCCCAGCTTTCAGCAACTTGGCTATTGTGTGGCTTGTGAATACTGCAGTAGGCGTTGCCACTGCACCAGGCTGACATGTCTGTCAGTGGCTTGTGACACCACATGAACGCAACCTAACCTACAATTTCCATGATTGAATGGGACACTCTTGCCAGTGCAAACCAAGTAACAAGTCTGGACTGGTTTTAGTGCTAATTTTGAACTGGTTGCATTAAAAGAAAATACTATTATATAGTTACGTAATGATCTATTGTGGGCTTGAGGAATTCTGGTCCTGTACCATCATAACAGAGTTGGCATATAAAATTTTTCTGACACTATATATGAAGACATTATGTTACAATTTATTATTTGATGATAATGAAGTACTGATATTCACTCATTGGCGCTACCTTGTGGATCAAAATGCCATACTATATTAAGCTTTATTGGGCTTGGTTTGCCTGTAGCACAAGCAATGCAGTGGCAGTTGTGGGTAAATTTTTCTTTTTGTCCATCCTATGATAAAGGCGAAGCTGAGAGCCAGGGAGTGGCCTGACAACAACTCGATAATGACGACAATTTGTTAATGACGACTATGGTCACTACTGTCTTCATCAGTGTAACGGAAAGAACAATCAAAGGAAACCCAGTTTCTTATAACTTATATTGCTTATATAACAGCTTATAACTGATGCTGCAGTAAAATTTAAGGCATATGTTGATTATTGTTGCATGTGTATGGAAGCTGTGAGTAAGCATGAATACAGTAATCGGGTTAAAATAATGAGAATGTTCACAGAATTATGTGGTCTATATCTGAATACAACAATCTGCAATGTAGCAAGCTCAATTTTAAATAGAACCATGTTCCAGCAGTATGTCCCCATACTATTGTTTAAACAAGACTACCAGTCACAGGCAAATGCAGCCTTGAATTGGTCAAGAGTAGGTGAGCGAGCGTTCACCTACTGTTTGCCCGTTGTCAGTCATACTATTGTTCAGCGCATAGGCACAGACTATGGGGGGGGGCTCCGGGGTCCGAGCCCCTCCAGAGTTTTCCGGAAAAGGGGGGGGGGGAGAGCCCCCCTCCCCGTCCCACACACCTAAAGGGTCATTACTACAGCTTTTTCATCCACATCATTTGAGGTTTGTATTGACTTGCCTCGACCTCATCACTTAAAATGTTATTGTGGCTAATAGCTTAGTACATCATTGTTGGTGCGATCGTGCATGGCTTTTAATTCATGCTTACGCTTTATTTCTGCAAATCCTTACAATAGGAGGACAAGCGCACTAAAAGCACCGATTGTGGCTGCCTCATCCGTATTGTCTTACTTCAACATTGTTCAAAATTTACACTGTTAACACTATGCACTCTTTAAAACTGATGGTAGCGCTAAAAAGGACAAACACACGGTGTGTTCGCCCTTCTTAGAGCTACCATCAGTTTAAAAGAATGCATCAGCAACTAGCCCAGCACCAAGTTTTATTGAACACTATGCACATATGCAATATATTTAAATATATACACAGGACAAATTTCATTATATTTTTGGAAATGGAGGAGGGAGCCAATTAACAATTATTTCTAAAGATATGGATAGTCTATGCCTAGAGAATGAATATGTTGACGCATGTTTACCTCGCTTCAAATTGCTTTGCATGCTTTTTTGACCCTGAAAAAAACCTGTAGACTTCAGTAGACGCCAGTCTTTTAACAGCGTGTGAAATGCACGTGAATGATGTGTGTCTCACTATTGCTTCTACTTCCAGTAAACAATGCTAAGGACTACGATTAGACTAAGGATGCTAAGGAAATAAAAAAAAAACATTTCTAATAATTTCTAACACTTATTAGGGATGGAAACATCGTCACTTGCATGCAAAACTCCTAAATATATAAAGGGTGTTCCAATGAACTATCATTCACTAAGATTTAAAAAAGAGCGATGTGTTGCTCGACGAAAATCTAGTGCATATTGTTTCCAGTACAGTGGAGTAGCAGCCAGTAATTTTTTGGTTACTGAGATTTAATTAGGTCATTGTAGTTAATGATCTAACTTGAGACATACTATCCTAATTGACAAAGTGTCACTGAGGCATTTGAAGGCAAAGCCAAGGGACATCTAACTACGGTATTTTCAGCAACGTACTAATTGAGTGCCAATTTTATTTTTATTGATAACCAAACCCTATGAAATATGGAGAATATGTACCACGTGACTGCGCTCCCACCCACATCATAAACCAGCGCCCTCGAACATGCTCCCTCTGAGTTAGCCAGGACGAAATAAAGGAAATAAAGAAAAACATTGTGATCGAGCTAGTGCCTTATCTGCTGCGTCCCAGCCGAAATACGTCGCATTTGGTGTTAGTTGGAAACAAGCTGTGACAGCTGTTGTCTTAGCGTAGATAAAGTGCACGGATGGTACTTTTTTTCTTATTTTTGCCACAAAGCCTATCATGACAAAAGTGAATTGACAACATCACTGCAAATGTTTAAAGGTGCATTTTGTTTCGTCCCAGTTGCCATGCCTTTCTCTAATGAACAGAAGGAAAACATGATCCTTGCCTTGGGAGCTGCAAATGGCAACAAGAGTAAGGCCACAAATGTATATCAGTCTTGGAAGTGTGGTGGTAGACCAAACGCATCAACTATCATCAGAAATTATGAAAATCTGAGACAGACCGGCAACTTCAAGAAACAGCGGCGGAGGATTCCATCCTTGAGTCCCAGCCTACGCACGGATGTCTACCATTTATGGCCTGAAACCCTCCTGCTAATGTGCGGGAAGTGGCTGCCAGGTACCCATTTCCAAGTCATCAGTTTGGAGGATTCTAATGACGACCATTCACCCGTTCCACCTTAACCAGCACCAATACTTGGAAGATAGGGATGCATCGCGGGACTTTTTGAGCAACATCATGTGCACAGATGAAGCCAATTTTTGTGGAAACACCCAGGTAAATTTGTATAATGCACACTATTGAAGTGACTCCAGTCCACACTGGGTAAAGCACAAACGGCACGAGTACCAGTGGTCGTTAAATGTGTGGTGCGGTATTTATGCCGGTGCTATGATCAGTCCCATTTTCTTCGATAACACACTGACTGGACAGCGTTACATGGACGAAATCCTTAAAGGAGTGGTTGACGAGTTTCTTAGCGAAATCCTGCTGTCACGTCTTTCACTTCTGTGGCATCAGCAAGATGGGGCACCCGCACACAGCAGCAGCTGAGCACAAAACTTGCTGGATGCAACTTTTCATGCGCAATAGATTGAAAGGCACCTGTAATCTGTAACTGTAGGGGCGCAGAGGCTCTGTCAGGCATTTTGCCTTTACCTCTGCCCCCTACACGGAGAGAATCCATGAAACAAACAATAAAGAAAGAAAGAAAGAAATTGGCCAGCTAGGTCATCTGACTTCTCTCCACTCAATTTCTTTCTTTGGAGTTATGTGAAAGATCGTGCTTGCATGATCAAGACAGATGTCAGATTAGCTCGAGGCAAGGATAACTGCCAGTGGGTGCGGGAGTGGCAACAGCATCATGGCTCACCTTCCGCCTTTTGGCACTTCGCAGGCATTCCTGGCATCCTTTCTTCTGTGGTCGGCGCTTGCCTCTGATGCCTTAGCTGACCGTTCCAAATATGCTGCATCACCAGACGAACCCGCCGGCCATCACTTCCCAGACTACTCCCTAGTGAACACATCCGGACTGCCCTGCCCAATCTACTGCGCATTTACGTCATCAACGGTGACGTCAACCCCTGGTGCCTACTTAAACTCCCGGCCGTTCGACACCGTCTTCAGTGGGCGCGGGAGTGGCAACAGCATCATGGCTCACCTTCCGCCTTTTGGCACTTCGCAGGTGTGCAAGCGTTTTTCCCTGTACGCTAGAAAAAGCTATGATCTCTGCTTGCTGCTACTTCCACGCCCACACATGCTTTGTGATATTATCTGTGAATATTTCCGTATGTCTGTGTTATTACTTTGCTGTGGTGACATCGAAACTAATCCTGGGCCTACCACATGTTCAGAGTATTTTCTTGATACACAGATGTTACCTGATGAACCCTCGGAACAAATGGCCGTCCTCTTCCAGCTTCTGAAAGACGTTCAATTGCGATCGGTTCAGTCCTCAAGGCATCAGACAGAATTGGTTGCTGATGTTAAAGCAATCAAAGCCAGCCAAAAAAAATATTGAAAGCAAGATTGGCTGCATCCAAGAAAGACTGGATGCTCTTGAAGATAAAGCTAATTAAATAGATCAGCTTAAGAAACATGTCACAGGTCTCCAGAAATCTGTAGCGACGTGCAACACTCAGCTTGCTTCTTTGCAATCTGGGTTCAACGACCTAGAGGACAGATTGCAAAGAAACAATTTCATTTTTCATGGCATCCCTGATTCTCGCGAATAATGGGAAGAATCTGGGGCCCACATCATTAACGCGCCAGCAACTATCATCGGCAGTCTACCCAACATGGCAATTGAACGCGCTCATCGTCTTGGTTCCTATTCACCTGATAAATGCCGCCCCATTATAGCCAAATTCAGCTACTACAAGGTAAAGGAAAAGGTGCTTTCCGCGCGTAAGCTCCTAAAAGATAAAGACATCACGATCTGTGATGACTACTCACCTGCCACCCTCCATATCCGCAGTAAACTGATTTCCTTTGCAAAACGGTTACCGGGCAAACTCCTGTTTCATCTCTAATACAACACATTAGTTGTAAACAAGAAGCAGTACACGTACCATCCCATTACAGACAGGGTGACAGAGTGCACGTCACAACACACGCGTGCTAACACCGAACCGCGTACTGCGCCACCTAATCGTCCATAGGGAAGCGCGAGGGGCAGTGGAAGTCACCCCGTGTCTGTCCTTTTCACTAACATTCGAAGCATCAAAAACAAACGCGACTCAATCACTTCCACAGTCGACACGTTTAACCCACATATCATTGCACTTACCGAAACTTAGCTCCATCCACATATTAGAGACCATGAAATCTTCTCTACCGCACATGGCTTCTCAGTTTATCGCTGCGACCGTACGTTGCGTCAAGGTGGTGGTGTTCTTCTGGCAATTAATAAACACCTGCACTCTCAACCCATTACTATTGCTACTAACTTGGAGCTAGTCTGGGCAATTATTGAAATAAACTATGTAAAAATTATAATGGGCGTATGTTATCGCGCTCCTGCTGACGTTGCCTCCTTTGCTAACGAATTGCAAGACACAATCAATATCGTCGTAACACGCTTTCCTTCCTTACCCTTGTTTCTACTGGGTGACTTCAACATTCCAAACATAGTCTGGCATAGTGAACCTATCGTGATACACCCGTTCTCCACGTTAGCAAAAGATTTTCTTGACTTGTGCGCACTGTTCTCTTTCAATGAACTGATAACCCAGTCCACCAGAATCACACCACAAGTTGCTAACACCCTTGACCTTCTGCTAACAGCACGACCCGATTTTATTTCGAACATTAGTTACTTACCATCCTTAAGCCATCACTACCTTATCCATTTCAACATCAACATTTCACATCCGAAATCAGAAAAAAAAGATCAAGACAATTCACGACTATAAGAAAGCTGACTTTGAATCAATTAACAACAAGCTCTGTATATTCCTTGATACTTTCCTGACTGATTTTGATAACCGCAGTGTTCAATCGAAAAAGTCGTGAATTAACAGGAAAATTTATCCCTACCTACACTCTTTCCTGTAATGATAACGCTCCCTGGTACAACACCCACATTAAGAGCCTTTCTAACAAAAAGAAACGTTTGAAGAGACTAGCTAAAGCATCTGCAAATGCTCAAAGATGGGCAGCTTACCGACGCCATAACCCTTGTTGATAGCACCGATACCCCAATTCCCCCTGCCGATTGCGCATCTGTATTAAATGACGTTTTTACGCGTAACTTTTCTAAACACGCTCATGTAACACGCCCAACAACACTATCTTACGACTACGCCGCAATGCACCCTTTAATAATCGAACACGTTGGCATAGAAAAAATAATCGCCTCATTGAAACTCATTTGCTCCTGGCTGTGACTTAATTGACGCTAAGTTTCTAAAAAACACTAGCACATATTGTTCTATTATTCTTGCAAAGATTTTCCAGCAATCACTTGACAAAGGTTCACTGCCTGCCAATTGGATGGTGGGGAAGGTGATTCCACTCTACAAAACAGGCACTAAAAATTCCCCACTGAACTATCGGCCTATTTCCTTAACCAGTATACCATGCAAAATTATCGAGCATACTCTGTTTTCTCATACTGCCAACTTCTTAGAAGAAAACTCCTTTTTCTTCGAGTTTCAACACGGCTTCCACAAAACATATTCATGTGACACCCAACTAGTATCATTCACGCATAAACTAAACCTATTGCTTGACCACTCTTCAGTTGCAGATCTAATTTTTTTGGACTTCGCAAAAGCGTTCGATAAAGTGTGCCACAGCTTATTAATCTACAAACTGGAACAACTAAACCTTGACCCTAAAATTTTGTACTGGCTTGAGGTTTTTCTCACTAACCGTTCACAGTTTGTTTCAGCTAACAAAGTAACCTCTAATCTGAGTCCTGTTTATTCAGGTGTACCACAAGGCTCCGTGCTTGGACCCCTCCTATTTCTCATATATATTAAGGACTTACCTTCCTGTGTTTCATCTCAAATTCACCTATTTGCTTACGACTGCGTAATCTACACCGAAATAACTCGTCACGAGGATGTTACCAGGCTTCAAGCTGACCTTAACGCCGTTTCTGCATGATGCAATTCATGGTTAATGGAACTAAATGTTAACAAGTGTAAATTCATGCGTGTATCTCGAATTACCAGTGAACCACCTGTGTACTCCCTTAATAACTCTCCATTAGAATTGGCAACAACTTACAAGTACCTTGGCCTTCACATCACCTCTGATTTTACTTGGAATACCCACATCACCCATATAATAAGTAACGCTAACAGAATGCTAGGTTACTTACGACGCAACTTTTCCAAAGCTCCTTCTTCCTTAAAATTAATCCTCTATAAAACTCTAATACGACCTAAACTGAAGTATGCTGCTTCAATCTGGGATCCAGGTCAAGTAAACCTAATGCACTCACTGGAAATGTTTCAGAATAACTCTACTCGTTTCATTCTTTCTAACTATAATAGAACCGCGAGTATCAGTGCCATGAAATATAGCCTTAACCTACTGTCCTTGTAATTATGTCGAAAAATGTTCCGTTTGTGCCTTTTTCATAAATTATTTCATCACTCGCTGCTACCCAACAAACTTATTTCTCCACCTCCGTATGTATCGCCCAGACTAGATCACATTCATAAGGCCGGTATTTAATTTTGCAGATCCAACGCTTTTTTGCAGTCATTTGTACCACGCACTTCCAATGAGTGGAATCACCTCCCCGCCTCGATAGCCACTATCGCAGATCACCAATTATTCAAGAATGCCATAGCTAGCACTGTATAACTAGGAACCTTTTTCTTCATATTGTTCAACCTGTACTCACGAACGCCTTAGCTAACATTGTATATCTAGGTGCCATTTGTTAAATAGCTTTGTATATACATATATATATATATCATTTTCTGCACCAGTAACTCCTGTTTGTTGAATTTACCCGTTTTGCTTTTAACCACTCCCCTCTATAATGCTGTAATGGCCCCGAGGGTATGATAGATAAATAAATAAATAAATAAATAAATAAATAGAATTCCAGTGTCGGTCATCAAGAAAGCCACTGAAGATGTGATAAAGCGAACTCAATACTGACTAGCTGCAGAAGGAAACCTATTCGAACACGTCCTTGGGCATCAGCTGGTGTTCAACAGGGCTTTTGAATTGATAGATAAGGACACAATGAAATCTGATGTTTCTTTTTTTTGTATTTTATTTTGCACAGGTTTGCCAGACAGGATTGCCAATTCTGCTCATTTAGAAGTGGTTATTTACTTTCTTGAACGTATAAGTTCTGTCTTTTCTCCACACGCAGTCAGACGGTATTCTTCATACTTCACGAGGTTTTTTTAGCCAGTCGGAAAAAATTGTACGCAGTTAGTATGTTGCCAAAAACATTGCAGTTAGATACCAATTGGGGGTGCCTACAAATGTCCCATTGACACTTTGATAATTAGGACAGTGCTTCTCTAGTTAGATAATGCATCGCAATTGCCAGAGTAATCTAACAAAAAAATTACTGGCGGCTGGAGTAATGCTACTTGCTCTTTTTTTAACTCTTGGTGCATGATAGTTGAAGCACCCTGTACAATTCACTCAGTAACCGAAATGAGGCCAAGCCAGATTCACTTGAAATCAGAATCAACAGCAGTTATGTGCAGCAGTGCTTACACCCGGACTTGCAGAAAAAGAAAAGAAAGGGAAAGAGAGAGAAAGAGAGAAAAAGAGAGAGTCTGCAGTTTCACTGGAAAGGCGAAGCAGTATTAGTGACAGCAAAGTATATGACAATTACACGAAGGAATATTACGCCGCCGAGAGACGCCAGATTCTTGGTGGTGGGAGAGCACTTAGGCTGTGAAACTGCACCATCTCCAACTAAAGGTCTTGTAAATTCTCATTTTCTTGGACACACACACACACACACACACACACACACACACACACGCACACACACACGCACACGCACACGCACACACACACACACACACACGCGTGCGCGCGAGGTTCGGAAAGCTGCGACCCCCCCGCAGGAAAATGAAAACTTTCTGCCTATGGTTCAGTGCAATATCTCAGATTTCGAATCTTGCGTACAATAAAGTAAACACCCAGGTATTCAATGCTCAAGTAGACATTATTTTTTTTATTCTGTAAATTCATTGAAAGAACAACTTAACTCATAATTCGCATGTTGAAAATTAGTACTACTACTGCGCATCGGCTACATCGACAATAACACCAGACAATATAATACAGAGCACAGCTCAAGTTTGTTTCACTGTGAGGCCCATATAAACACCTCAAGAATACAATGATCTTTACATGAAAATTAATGATTTCATGGCCATGGGAGGTGTGTTATGCCTACAAATATAAACTGACCTAATCAATAAGCTTGCATTCCTATTTTTCTATCGCAATGCTACAGTCTATACAAGCCTTCAAAAAATGCCTATTAACATTATATACAGGGAATGGCAATGCTAAGATGACGATGCTGTGCTTGGAGGCAATGCAGGATGACTAGCGTAGGGTGTAGTGGATGTGCTAAATCCCCCTGGTGTCCGTTTGCGGTGCTCTTCCTCCGTCTGCCAGGCCACTTTCTGCCTGTTCTGCTTCACAGCGTCGTGAACCCGGTCCATAATCATAGCTTCGGTTAGGACACCGTCATCCGAGGCATACGCTGCCGCCTGTTGGGAAAATAAAACGCTCTCAGTGAAATTCAAATAAAAAAAAACACAGTGTAGGGGGGGGGGGTGCAAGCTGGATACCCATAGGAACACATATATACTTTTAAAACTAAGCTCTTCAGTGTTGCAAAGTGAGCATATTTTCTGTTTTGGGAATTGTTGCCTTAGTTGAAAAAGAAATATTACTTCACCATCTTGTGTAATCGTTGCACCCCAATATTTGGGGCTAGATATTTAATCGAGTATGTTTTGCAAGTTAATCTCTTTGAAGGCAGCCCTTCCATCCTGCACCCCAGTTTCATAAACGCGCACATCGATGGCCATGGTCACTTGGCATACACTGCAATATTGTCGCAGTATTGTTGTGCTGCTGGATAGAAATGTATTGGGCTATTTTTCGTTCTGTTGCTCTTGCACTCGAATTAGACGCCCCGACTTAAATTGCTGGAACTCTCATAATACTTGTATCCCATTGCTCCTTTGCTTGTCACATTGCACTTTTTCCCAGTGTAGTGTGAGAGTCCCATACCATTTTCTGCAGAACACAACTTCTTGTCAAAGACAGTGCCTGCCGCTGTGTGCCACCCAGAGAATGTAATATAGTACTAGTATCCCTGTATGTGAGTAGTACTACATACAAGGACACAAGTGTACACTGTAATTTGACTTTCTGGCTTCATGCTATTACTTGTTCAGTGAGATGCCTTCTTTGTCCCTCACCGCCTGAAACATATGTGGGTGCTAACAACCGTAACATTCCATGAAAGCCTCTGTAGTAGTTATTCACTGTGCAACCTCATACGAGAGTCATTTGGTAAGTATGGTAAAAATACAAGAGTTGACACTACAATTCTGTTTTCTTTTAGGTGGCGTGTGATAAGCACCCTTCATATGATGGTAGAACTTGTTTACACTAGTACCAACAGTTACTGTATTTAAACGATTTTAAGTCGAGCTATTTTCTTAAATTTGAAAATTTGAAGTGTAGGGGGGGGGGGGGGGGGTCGACTTACAATCGAAACGAAAACATGGCACCGCCAAAAAAGCTAGACCAACAAGATATCAAGGGAGCTAAACGTAGTTACAATTTTGTTTGCTCTATGGCCCTATCTGTAGCTTTTCACTATCCCACACGCTTGTTCGCTTTTCGGAAGGGTTTTTCAAATTTTTTTTAGGGTTTTACAGCGCACACAACACTCATTGGGGGAGGGGTTGTCAATAGTCGATGGAAGTGCCGCTGTTCCATTCATGGCGGCACCCTCAGAACGGTGGTGCTTGCGGGGAGTACCGATAGTTCATGGAAGACCGCTCATGTGTTTCCCTTTACCTGTAGCTCTTAGTTTGACGTGTTCGACTTCACTGCCGGCTACGTCCTACTTCCATGCTTCCTCAGTCGTCATGAGTGCTCCAGGCCCACTAAATATTCGGCGCTCGTTCACAGCAGTGTTCAAGAGGGCTGCCATCCTTTACGCCAAAGAAACAAATCACTACACAGCGGGTAGCAAGTTCGATGTTTCTGAACGGGTGGGGCGAGAGTGGCGATTGCAGCAAAGCAAAATTTTCACCTGTGACGGCAAGCAAAGTATTTCCCACAGGTCGAAGTCGCGGTGCTTTCTGGAGCTGTAGGCCAAGTTTGCAGCGTACGTCACTGAAATGTGTGATTGGTCTCTGCCAGTGAAGTGCAACATGTTCATAAAACAAGCCCGGATCTTCGCCTTTTAAGGACCTGCTCCGCCATGAATATGTGTGGCTGGTGGCAGAAGACAGCGAACTTACGCCAACCTGACCTGTCAAAAGAGTCTCCCTGACGGGTGCATTTGACGTGGGCTGCTGTTCCACAATATGTCATGGTGCGGTCGTTCGCTAAATGTGGAATTTTGCTGGACGACGACGCGCTGTGGGACCTTAGTAGCGATGACGATGGCAGCACTAGTGAGGACGATAGCACAAGTGAAGATGAGTAGTCCAGTGACCATGCCAGCTACTGATAAATTTTCGTATGGAATGCGCCCTCAGGTATGCTCTTTTCTTTTTTCTCTGTCACACGCAATATGGCGGGATCGACTTACATTCGAGTCGACTTACAATCTTGTATATACGGTAGTATGCTTCTGACACCCATTGTCACTGAGCTGTGTGGTGATTCCTGCCAAAATGGAAAAAGGTGAACTTCGAGCAGTGACCAAACATTTTTATTTAAAACACTGGACGGCTGCCCAAATTAAAGCCGACTTGAGCGAAGTTCATGGAGACTCTGCAACATCACTGGAGACCATTTACTACTGGATAAATGAATTCAAATATGGCCGAACTTCGATGCAAGATGAAGCACGTCCAGGGTGTCCAGTGGAGATCCCCATGCCAGAAATGGTATAGAAAATTCATGGAATTTTCACGGAAGACTGCTGAGTGAAGGTATGCGATATAGCTGAAATTGTAGGCGTCTCGGCAGAGAGAGTTCACAATATTCTTCATGAGAAATTGCAGATGAAGAAGGTCTGTGCACGACTGCTGATGACTGACCAAAGGTGCATGAGGGCAGACATCTCGAAGCAGTGCTTATCGGTGCTTGATCGCAATCCGCAGGACTTTTGGCGTCGATTTGCAACAGTTGACGACACGTGGATACATAATTACACTCCAGAGTCTAAACAGCAGTCAAAGCAATGGACTGAGCCTGATGAAGATGCTCCAAAAAAGGCAAAGACTGTTTGTTCAGGCGGAAAAATGATCATGACCGTCTTTTGGGATTCACAAGGAATGATCTTTGTAGACGACTTACAAAATAGCAGAACGATAACAGGACCATATTATGCAACACTCTTAGACCAACTGAAAAAAGAATTGCACACTGTATGACCTGGGCTAGCACGAAAAAAACTCATCTTTCACCAAGACAATGGTCTGCCCCGAAGATCGCTTGTTGCAATATCCAAATTGCACGAGTTGGGCTTCGAGGTTGTGCCTCATCCACCCTAGTCTCTGGATTTGGCCTCATAGGACTTTTTCGTCTTTCTATACCTGAAAAATTGGCTGGTAGGAAAGAAACTTTCTTCAAATGAAGAGGTTATCTCAGTGGTAAATCACTACTTCAATGGCCTCAAGCCATTCTTCTTTTCTGAGGGGGTAAAAAAACTGGAGCACCGCTGGAAGAAGTGTGTGGAGCTGGAAGGGAACTATGCTGAACAATAAAATATTGTTTTCTGCAAACATGGTATCTTTAATTGCTTTTTACTACACTTATCAAATGACCATCATACATCATAGCAAGATGTACAAGCCCCCTTCAGAATGTAATGAGCAATGCCTTTTCATGAATTCTTCCAAAAATGTAAGGATGCCATTTTATACTGCAGAGTTTTGTTTATTTCTTCTCAGGGCACCTTGTCTGCATGAAGCACTTTTTCTTAAGGTTATGCATGAGCAGAATAGTACGCCAGGAGGCATTGTACTTGTATCATCCACATACTTTATTCAATGCCAATTGTCTTTCTGCTATGTTACATGATAAAGCTATAGACCACTACAGAAGGCTTCAAGTTCAATTGTTTGCACCTGCTATCCTTAATGTAGCCTTTTATTCTTTCTTCACACTCATTAAAAAGTATGTGGAGCAAAAAATTACACTGTGGCAATGTCTGCATTTTCATTATTGTAATTTTCATCACAGCAGTGTATGCATGACTAAGCAACTCACCTGCCAAGTGACTCCCAGTTTGGCAATCTCGCGGCCCGACAGTCCTTCTGTAATCCGGGCTATATCTGAGCAGATTTTGGTGTAGTCAAACTGTGCAACCTTTAGCCTCCTGTAAAAACATACAGGCACATATAAGTCATATAAATATTTTCAAGATTTCATCATAAACAGAACAGATATTTGTTTCCATTATGGAAAACAGAAGTGCAGTATTTTTTTTGCTCTCCTGGATGGATATGTATGCTGTGTTGTTATTAATTCTCGTGGGCTGTTTATCTTTTTTAAAAAAGACAGGTTCCTTTCTTGCTTTGTGCTTTCATTTTTCTATAAGAGAGTTCTAGATTAGGGGGATGCAAGGCCTTGAGGGCCCCTAATCAAAAACTCTCAAATAGCAATATTAAATAAAACAAAGCAGAAGCCTAAAACAACAAATTAATCAAATCTGCCAAATGCAGCTACCTATAACTACACCTAGCAACGGTCATTTTGGAAAGGGAAGGGAAAGTTGCAGATGCAGAACCACATCATACGTATCGCACGACAGTCTCTAATTAGGCAAACTTACGTTATGGCATTTGGCATTCCAATATGGACATCGGTTATGAATGATGCCGTAGTGGAGGGCTACGGATTAATTTGTACTTGAAGTATGACACACAAGTGTTTTTAAAATTTCATTTCTTTTGGGATGCAGCTGCGGCTGCCAGGAATTTAACCAGTGACCAAATGCTACAGCCACTAAGCCACTGCGGCAGATGCACCACAATCCCACTTGGTTTCATACTGCCTTCAGTTTCCACCTCAATGCCTACAATGCCAAGACATTGAAAAGAAAACATAATAACAAGACACTTTGGAACAGCTCCACCTATTCTACATCGTTAAAAGAAAAAAAACAAGAATGAAAGAAAAAGAAAAGATGATTTTTTTATGTCATCTGTGACTGATTGTACTTGTGGCAACACTACACAAACTCAACACAGAACTGGGTAAGACATGCCTGTGAAGTGAGCATACAGTTTAGCGTTTGTCAGGGAGGACTCCCAATATGAGTTCTCGCTGGCACAACGAAAAGTAACCTTATCGTAGGTGCTGGTCAAGTAGAGTGCATCCAGATCAATTGGTACGGGTAAGTAATAATTTATTTCCTTAAAACAGCGATGCCCCTGGGCGGCGTAATGCCAAATAATGTTAGCACAACACCCTTTGGGAATGTGATGCTTGCCTGCAGAAAATTTCTGGGGTGTAAACTTACGCCAACCCACAAACTGACACAAATGACTATGACACTTTCTCAAAAAATACTGCAAACAAGGACTGCACCAAGCTACTGCATTTATCATCTAACAGCACACAAACCTACTGCATGTGATTTTGTGAATTGTGCGTAATTATTAAACAATGCATAAGTGCTAAATAGTGCTAAATGCATAACCGTTTACTTGTTCATTAGTGTGCAGCCGCAGATGCGCGAAGGCAAGCTTTCTGCATTTTTTTCTTCTCTACCCCATACGGCCGGCGCCACCACTTCTGCAGATGTGCAGAGACAAGCGCCACCTGGTCCTGGTGCAAGGAATTCAGCGGCGCGTGTACTCCACTGTGACTGGTTGGCCTATTCGGCAAGGGAACAGCCAGGCTGCTGCCAGCGTTACGAAACCCGGTGAGATTCGCAAAGAAAAGCTTTGCTTTCAATATGCAGTTATGACAATTATTCAGTCTTCATGGCTTCCATATTATACTTGCCACCATAAATAAAACAAGGTACAGCATAACTTCCTTCATATTTGACTGTTCTGAAAATAGATAAAAGATAAAAGTAAAAGAAAAGGACAATCCTAACATTCAAATATTTTGTTCCTGTTGTGGTTGCATAGCGAGGCACCAGCTCTCTATCTATGAGCGCTCGACATTGCAACACAATGTTAAAAGGAGATCATAGAACCAAGATTAAGAACAGCAGGAACCAACACTTAAGAAGAATATTTTGTGGCCTGCTAGCCCTGCTAAATGACTGTAACAAAGCAGTAAGCTAGGCCAGTTTGTACATGCTAGCAAAATGTGTTTACAGCTGGTTTTTTCTTTTTGCTAAATCACTGTTATCTGCACAATGACAATAAATAAGGCAAAGCATGCAATAACTATAAGCAGCAGAGCTCTTCCAATGGTGTTCTTGCTGTCCCTTCCTGTTTTTCAGCAATTAGATAGTCTGCTTATAATGTAACATAATTCACTGGAGCTGTGAATTTTTGCACCATAACCAAAGCGTGTTCTTTCTGAAGGCTGTGCATGTGCAAAACGTGTAGAATGAGCAGCCGCGTGTGCCTGGGGACGAAGTATACAACCAGGATTAGCATGTGGTCCAGAGGCGCTGCTGCTGCTGGTAAATGGTGCTAACACAGCGACTGTGAAAAGGCATCATAATAAAGGGTTCCAGTTAATTTGGACAACTCAAGAGTTCTTTAAGATACTATGAATGTACAGTACAAGATGAGCATCTTAGCATCCCACCTCAATCTCGATCAAAAAGTGGCTGCTAGATCTGGGAATCAAACTCACAACCTTGTGCCCAGCAGGAGAATGCCGCTAAGCCACCATGGCAAGTCGTTCGTTGTGAAGGGCATAGTGCATAGTCCATTTAAATGGCACTATTGTGGCATGTGGATGCGGTGACACTCACCTCTTGCCCTCAGTGGCTGGCTGGAGGACAAACTTGTCAAAGTAGAGTCGCACCATACGCTCCCGTTCTTCGAGGCCGGGGAGACGGAACTCCACCATCTCGTCCACTCGGTCGCTCACGGCCCAGTCAAACTGCTCAGGTGTGTTGCTGGCCAGGACTAGCATAAACCTGTGCAACACCAGCACATCTGAGACACCTATGAGTCACCAACGCTACAATATCTTGAAAAAAAAAACAAAAAAAAAACGAAATGATATACCGTATTTTCGCGATTCTAAGCAACCCCCCCCCCCCCTCTAATTTTGCGAAAAAATTGGGAAAAAAGTTTGCATGCGAATCTAAGCACCCCCCTATTTGTTAGGAAGAGCGTGTAGCCAAGGCCGCCAAGCGTGCTTGCTCCCTTTGTCATTGAGCCGGAGCCGTCGGAGTGCCGAGGTGGCACGGCGTCCGCGGCGTGAGTACGCCGTACAGCCGGACTGTACGGCTGTACAGCGAAAGTGCAGAAAGCGTCCCCATCAACCATCACAATGTGGATTTCGGACGTTTGGTAGCGGGTCCAAGTGGACGTTGTGGTCAAATCATTTAAGAAGTGCTCGATCACAAACCACTTCGACGGAACGGAAGACGACCTGCTGTGGGATACCGAGAGTGGCGGTTCAAGCAGCGCGACGAACTAGGGTGGCAGTTATAGTAACTAAGCATCCAACACAAGCGGTGGGTTCACTGTTTGCACCGATTTTTCTTTTGCGTGTTTGCAAAATAAAATTTTATTTCTCGCACCCGTCTCGTCGTGATGTCACAGCGAAAAGAGGGAGGGGGGTAATTCTAGATTTTTCGAATCTAAGCACCCCCCTCTCACTTTGGGCATCGCGATGGTGAAAAAAAGGGGTGCTTAGAATCAAGCAAATACGGTAGGTGGAGTGAGAAATTCTTGACAGATGCTTCAAGTTCTAGGAGCATCTCTTGTTTACCTATTACACTGGTCAAATCTTTACAAAGGAATGCTGCTACTCACTTGTTTGACTGCTCTCCGGTTCGATACAGAAAAGCATTAAGAGTGGCCCGAAGATCTTCACTGATCATTTCCTGTACAAAAGATAGAAACAATAAAGGGCATGAAAACAAACGCTAAAAGCTACAAAATGGGCCTCAAGGGCATGCAAAGAGACCAGTTTGGAAAGCTGCTATGGACACTCACTGAGCTGCGTTTCCTGAGGAATGCATCAGCTTCATCAACAAATAGCAGTACTCTAGGGAAAACAAAAATGATGAAAAGGTTAATAACGAACAGAAAACACTAGTTCCAACACAATCTGGCCTGTCTAAATTTTTAACCATGTAGGAAATTGTTCAAACAGAAACAGATGAAATTCTACAACAGTCAACGCAAGTGGAAACTGGTTTTGGACATTAAATATCAGCTGCTGTCTTAGTGAGAAAGCACAGAGATGACATGGAAATTAAAGAAGTGAGTAAACAAGAATTTTGAACTTCATTTCTCTAATCAAAATACTATGAGGGACATGACTACCAGTCATGAACCATAACACAGCCTTCCAAAGCAATGAAGTACTTCTTTGTTTTTAAAGTACCAAGCCTCTTTTTCTCTGTGGTGCTTATTTGATTTTATAAGCCAGGTCCTCAACATAGCGTTGCAAGCGTTGAACAGTACATGAGCCAACTAGTAGTAGTTTTTAATAAAGGGAAAATCAGACATCCACCCGTTCGTAGCAATTGCTACAAAGGAAACCCATACGGGTTCCTTGAAAGAAAGGCCTCAGAGTTGAAGAAAAATTCGTCCTGGTCCGGGACTTGGACCCGGGACCACCGCCTTTTCGGGGCAGCCGCTCTACCATCTGAGCTAGCCAGGTGGCTAGCAGATGGCAGGGCGAAGTCGAATTTGTCGACAACACGAAGCAAAGGCAAGTGTTTGATGTAGTAGTTCTGCTGAAACCTGCAAGGTGGAGAGAAGTAATTAATAAAGGGAAAATCAGACATTCACCCGTACGTAGCAATTGCTACAAAGGAAACCCATACGGGTTGCTCGAAAGAAAGGCCTCAGAGTTGAAGAGAAATTCATCCTGGTCCGGGACTCGAACCCGGGACCACTGCCTTTCTGGGGCAGCTGCTCTACCATCTACGTCAAACACTTGCCTTTGCTTCATGTTGTCAAAAAATTCTAATTTGCCCTGCCATCTGCTAGCAGCCTGGTTAGCTCAGATGGTAGAGCGGCTGCCCTGGAAAAGCGGTGGTCCCAGGTTCGAATCCCGGACCAGGACGAATTTTTCTTTAACTTTTAGGCCTTTCTTTCGAGGAACCCGTATGGGTTTCCTTTGTAGCAATTGCTACGAATGGGTGGATGTCTGATTTTTCCTATATTAATTACTTCTCTCCACCTTGCGGGTTTCCGCAGAACTACAACATCAGTAGTAGTTTTTGTGCCTATAACATTACAAAATGAAGCCACCTCACCCTGTGTGTCTCCCTGCTCTCCGAGTCATGATGTGCAAGTTATCCCATCCCATGCATTTTATTCAAACTTTTCTTTGTCTGCCTCATACTATTTGTGCATCCGTTATGAGCAACTACCATATTTTTTTACATATAACCTGCACCCCCAATTAAAACAACCCAGACAGAAATAAAAAAATCAGTGCACTTAACTTACAGAAATAACTGCATACAATGCTAAAATCCTTGTAAGTAGTCTATGTTCGTGGATGTCTGGCTCGTCCGCATCGTATCTTTGGCCAGTGCTTTAATATCCGTCGAAGAATAACCTTGTTATAACTGTGTTTTGGAGAATTCTGCTTTGTCAGTTAAAACATCTTCAAAAAAGAAAACCTACTCAGAATGAAAATTTTTCCATTCCAATACGAGCACACGATCTCCTCTTACCCACGCCTGCTGGTCTGAGACCAGTCGAAGACCTTGTGAATTGCAGACACGCCTTCACGGCCCATTGGAGCCACGTCACCACCACTCATGAGTGCATACTCCATGCCTGAGTGCGTAGCCAGGCGCTGCAATCAAGAGCAAGACAATGCGTGAAGGCACACAGGGTTTTATGACAGTAAAATTGTTACTGACTCTGCACATGCAGCGAGAAAAAGACGTAAGTGCACACTTCAACATCAACTCACGATATGCCACCTTACTTCAAAAGCAACCATGGCAATATAATGCCAAATTTGTGACAGATGCAGTTTAATTATAAATTTTGGCTTATAAATAATTAGTACATTGGGCTCAGATTGGTACAGTTACCCCTTAATTGAGGAAATCAGACATCCACCCATTCGTAGTAGTTGCTACAAAGGAAACCCATACAGGTACCTCAAAAGAAAAGCCTCGCAGTTGAAGAAAATTCATCCTTGTCCGGGACTCGAAGCCTGAACCACCGCCTTTCCGGGGCAGCCACTCTACCATCTGAGCTAACCAGGCGGCTAGGAGGCTAACCAGGCCGAAGTCGAATTTGTCAACAACTCGAAGCAAAGGCAAGAGTTTAACCTAATTGTTTAACATACATCAAACAGTTACGTCACTCGAGGTATTCGGGGGAAAAAATTTCAGCCAGATGGCCTGAAGATTGTCTACAGCCCTATGTGCTGCACAATTGTCAACAGAAATCACCATTTGGCATTGCTGGGATCGAAATATTCTGTCCAAGGGGTGCAGGTAATCCTCGAAGAATGATTGCGTAACCCGTGCCTTTGAATTTCTCACGTACCATACTGGCAGGTTTCTGGTGTCATTGAAGTACCTAGGGTTTCGCGGCTTTCCAATCACAAGGAGTAGAAGTTTCTCGGTGCTGGTCGTGCTTGCGCCAACCATAACTAATTTTTTAAAGCGAAAGCTTTACTGGCGGCAAACTTGCGATTTTGCCGTGGCGGTGCTCTGAGGAGGCACATGACGTCACAATGCGCGCCTCGCCGCGGATATTTCTCTCTCTCGCTCCCTAGTCACTGCTGCACATGCGCCACTAGTAGCACCAAGCCACAGGTGTTCCGCCGCTGCGCAGCACCGCACCTTTCCACCGCCGTTTGGTATGACGTCACACCGCGTTCCTCGTCGTTGCGCTCGCCTCCGCTCACTTCACCAGCTGCGGTGCATGCCTGATAACATGTCGGAGGATTGAAAAGAAGAGCTCACGTGCGCCACAACCTCAGTTGAGGCGGCAGCATGGACGGTGAGAAATCAGATAAGCACGAGTAGGCCTGGAATCGACATCGGAACGAGATGAAGAGGAAACGAATCGCCCAGGAAACAGACGAACAGCACGCTGAATGACTGGCTAAATGTCGCAACATAGCTAGACAACCAGACTAATCTGGACTTGCAATGAAGATTAACCAAGGCTAACCATGCTATGCCTCAGCTTTCGCTACGTATATCCTGGCATAGCCGAGCTAAGCCACTGCCAATTTTCTTGCTGTGCCGCCCTCCGGAACATGAGTCACCTGAGAAACACAGCAAACGATCCGGCAGCATCTCAAAGAATAAGCCCATTTCATCGCAATCAAAAATGTCCTCAGGGCTGTAGTTTTGGAGGAAAAATCAAATCATTGCTTCGGTATTCTGCCACCACGGCCTGGTTGACGGCTCCACTTTCACCGCAAATCTTTTTAAAGCGCTGCTCACAGGCCCCACAGAAAATTTTGGTTATATGCTGGAAGTTGTTACGTGTCCTCTAGGAAGCATTCTCCCGGAAAAAAATTTCAAATCGGCTCATTAATAGCAGAGATAGAAATATTGCAGTGCCGCGAACCCATGATTTCAGAAGGCAAGCGCCATTGCATAGCGAGACACACTCTCCACTCGCCCCGTCTAGCCTCTGCAAGTGAAATTCCTTCCCTGCGTTCGCCCATACCGAACTTCGAGGATTGCGCGATGCATACGCCACTAGCCCTGCCTTCTTCTTTTTTCAGCATTGCACACTTTTACTGACGGCGTTGCACGCGAGCTGTTGTGATGTCTCGTTTTGCGCAGCGCACAATTTTGTGCATTGTGCACAAGGACACATGACTAGCTGCATAATTCAGTGCTACACAAGTACTGAGGCAGAACAACTGGATCGCAGAGCATGATCCCGCACTGCAACACGGTAGAAAATGGTATAGTTTCGATACCTGCGCATATGGCTGCACGACTGTGGGAAGAAGCAGACCAGACGAGGTGGAAGTACATCTGTCTTGCTTCGATGCGAAGTAAAACAAAAAACATGCAGACATTCCGTTTGTCTGTTTTATTTATTCTCTAAACTTCAATTTGTCAATTCAAGCAACAGATCACACAAATAACATATGTTGCCTTGAATAATTCTCGAAGTCACGTGTCACCACGAGCGACGTCACACTGCGGACACAACTATGTAGGCACAGGGACACGACTACATCACCATTTGGCTTGGAGTGTAGTCGACACGAGGGAAAGGGAAAACTGCATTCGAATTGAAATTCCAGACCTTCCCGCAGCACGTAACGATGTATTTCTTTGCAAACACGATTAACACGCATTGTATGCTCTGCGCAAATGTTAGTGCACGACTCCTTTTCTAGTCCAGGTCGTGGCTGCGTGGCTGTCAGCATGGCTGAGTGCACACACTGCCTGCGTGCCTTCTTTTAGAAATAAACTGCCACATGTGCAAAGACTGGGCTATCTGAAATGGCCTGGCATCGTGTGCGCACCGTCTTCCTGTAATCTCAAGTTTTGTAGATGCACTGAAGCGAGATGTAGATGAAGCATTTGCTTCCCACAGCCAGTGCTTTTTACAGCAGTGTCATCCTACTGCAGGCGACACTACAATCGAACCCGCTTATTATAACAATATTCAAGTACCATAAATATTCCACTGTTATAATAGACAATTGTTATAACCGGGTTGCATGAAAAAAATTTGCAGTTCCGACCAAAAGGTGAAGCACCAATTGCGATATCAAATTAGTAGATAGCTGTGTGAAGTAAGGATGATAGTTTTATCGGCCATATAGACTTGTACACATTTGCTTACTAGCTAAATTAAACATGATAGACTGTGTAAGCGTGACTCAACAAGGATGTAGAAAGGAACAGACACACAGAGACAGCGCTGTCTTTGTGTGTTTGATTCTTTCGACGTCCTTGTTCAGTCACGCTTGCACATTCTATCATGAATTCAAACCAACTAGCCTGTCAATGTGTTTTAACTAAATGAACCAGCATGGTGTCATGCATGCACAGGCAAATGTGAACACATCTCACTGGGTGACAGCGGAAACTGTCAGTGAAAACGCTGGAGTTAGGAATCGCGGCAGGAGCCGCGAGCCAATTGACCTCCGTGCAGCTGTTGCTTTAACGCGAACGAAACGTCGAAAGCACAGCGCATACGAAGCTACCGGCACTGCGCGTACTCTGCAAACATCACAGATCGCTTAGAAGATGAGGCCCGTGCGGGCATGCACTTTGGCCACGTTGCAGACCACTTTCTAGACACACGAGTGCCGCCAATGCATCCCTACGGCGTCCACCACGGACATCTTACTATGGCGTCCGCGATTCACATGGCCAACGCTGCGGTAGTCGCTGCAATTGTCTTCACTATGTATGCAGTGGCGTTCAAGGAGGATATCAAAGTACCCTAGCAGTCGCTGGAGAAGAATTCCCCACCTCTCTTGCCTGATCCCCCTGCTTCGCATGCCACAAAAGAGGGTACGCATCTGGGCAGCGTTCCTCGCTTGCGCACGTGAGATTGAACCGCATTCGCCAGCTCACCCTCACACACTTTCACTTATATGGAACAACCCGGCGATGGCGACAGTAGTGGCAGAAATTGGCCTGGAGTGTCCATATAATTGCTATCGCTAATCACTATCGCAATAAAAAATCAAAATGGGTGATTGCGTAGCTGTTCTGAGCAAAATATAATGGTGGGGAGGCCAGTTCTCCCCACCACCTTCCTCCATCAGGCTTCTGATTGAGTTGATACGTTTAACTGTTTAACTCTGCTTCCTGAGCACATCGATTGCATGTTGTTAACAAGCCGCGGCTGTCGGCATTCGAGAATGGCACTGCTATAACAACTGCAAAAAGGGGTCACGGGCAGCAAGTGACATATGAGCTTCGCCGAGGCATCGCTCTGGTGGCTCCAGAAGGTGCCTTTAATCCAGAAGAAACGCTGGGACATGATCACCACAAGCATCTCGCCACATACTTCCCGCTGGCTTGCACGAGAAAACTGCATGTTCGTCAGCCTTGCTTGCTTTACGCAGACTTTGCCGACACCTTTCTCCAAGGCATCCAGGTGCTCTATGTAGTGAAGCGGAAGGTCCCTCGCAATAACAAGCCCATGAGGGACTGAATCATCTACAGGACCTCCTGCGGGGACAATTTTGAGGCAGCCTGCCCTACCACATCAGCGCTGCCGTCGTGGCTATCACTGTTGCTATCAGATGCAAGCACATTCGCGACGATTGCCTCAGTGGTTATAAGCACTTTGTTACCAAACCTATAGCAGTGTGCTTTCTTTTCACTGGCAACGTCGTGCATTGCCGATGATCAGCAGGCGGATCAGTCATCTTCCGTTTCGGTGGTGAGTCAAACAAGGCTGAGGAACAACGTGGCCAGGAACGACTTCGACGCAACAAACAAAGACAAACGCAAGGGACTTAATTCATTAGCAGAATTGCACAGAATGAGGGCGATAGAATAAAGAACTAACTGTGAGGGCGCAGTGAGAAATTTGGGAGCAGCGCTGCCAGCGTTGTCAGCGCAGTTGGCACGGTCCATTCGTGTTTCAGAGGGTAGTGCAGTGCAGAGCTGTGGGTGCAGCCCATTCGTGTTTGGAGGGGTGGAACGGCGATGGAAGAGATGCGCACGAGGCTGGCGTGCATCTCTCACGGAAAAAAGTGCGCGGCGGCAATTAATATGCCCAGCCATCGTGCAGCGGCTCGCATTTCACTTTCTTTTTTCTTTTCAAGGATTCCACATTCCCCTGCATTCCGGCATGGACACCAAGCAGCCAGACTTCGCTATGACTGATAATGAGGCATGGGGGCATTGTAGTAAGCGGATTATTTCCCTGTAGAAAACATACAAAAGTTGACGGTGCAGCAGCCTTTCATTATTATAACCGATATATTGTTAAAAGCGGTATTGTTATAAGTGGGTTCGACAGTATTAGCCACGGGGTCTGAGTGGACACGAAAGCGTGGCAAGCTTTGCTTTGTACCATCGATGAGAAGATATTGTCAACATGGCATGAAACCGTATCTTTCATCGCCAACCCTCAAGTTCAACAAATTTATTTTTTCTCTTTAAAATTTGCTTTTTCCAGTTGCCTGATAAATTCGGAAAATTTAGTGGCCCCTTCCCTGTAAAAAAAATCCACCAGTGACTGTACCTATTTGCATAAATGATCTAATTTTGGTATAACAAAGCAAATGGCCATTTTACCTACTTCATTATATCAAGGCTTAACTGTTTATTATTCAATGACATAAGGTGTAGCTGAAAACACAGATACGTGAAACAATGCACCATAGAAGTCCCCTAAACAGAGCTTTAATAATTAGCCAGATTTATATCAGAGTGACAAAAAAGTAAGAAATGTGTGAGAAAGCATGGGCCTAAACACAAAAGTCAAGCTGTGCCTATGAGTTAGCTAAGCCACTGCGGCAATTTGTAGAAAAAAAAAAGGGGGGGGGGGGGGGCTCATATTTATTTAGGTCATGTCACAGACATGATCCTTGGAAAAAACACCTGTGAAGCAAGTCAAGTCGTTGAGACCTTACCTTGGCAAAGAGTGTCTTGCCAGTACCAGGGGGTCCATACATAAGAATGTTCCTGTACATCCCTTTGTTCTTTTTGGTGTTCCTCGTGGCTATAGCAATGTCCCTGAGCCGCTCCTCCAGCTTGGGCTGAAAGGTAGTAAAATCAAAGGCTGAGGAACCAACCTGTCAGTTAACACTGCATAAAGAAGTCCTATCCACGGAATGCATTATTGATCCTTCTGAAAAACAGGCCAGTGCTAGTTGAAAGAAAATAATCTGCCACAGATAGCTTAACTGCCATGAAATGAAAAACAACTCATTGGAACATTTGTATTGTGCACATATATATAAGCAATGTTGTGCTTATGAGCAAGAAGAATCAGGCGAATGGGACACTTCAGTTTTAGTAAGAGACAATGAAGCTAAGGAAAGCCTTGGGAAAGTTAATTAAATATGTAGAATTAATTATAAGCATGAGCTTAATTTGCTATAAGCTTGATAGATACAATGTAGATAAAATGCAAGACAAGCTGTAGGTCTCCCAATTTTCATCCGTCAGTTCTGAGAGGTCTGTGTGGTTTGAAAAATTCCAATGATGTGCAGTAAAGCATATTTGGATGCTTCACACAGTAATGTGGAGTGCTACATAAACTTCAGGTCACAGCAGATCAAAGCATAACCCTATTCAAGTTTGCCAGGCATCTTATGACTGTAGGTGCTCCTTGGCGAGTGAAAATACCGAAATTCTGAAAGAGCATCACGGACAGTGCACACTGAAAGGTGCAGGGGCATTTATATGAAGAAGTCTTTAGATGACTGCATCAATGAATTTGTCTTCATTTGTAGCGAACTCTTCATTTGCTTGAAAAATAAGAAAGTTAACCTGTCTGCCTTGTTAAATACATGTTTATTATATTTTTCTTTGCACTGGCTTTGCTCTGTGCATGGTTACTCTTTTTTTTTTATTATATCGTTTTGCGTTTTGAATAAGAGTTTCGCTGACAGTAGCAAAGCATGTTTGTGTCACCTCGTCTTTTTGGATAATGTTTCGTTTGCAGCCAACATGCTCATTTTAATATTTGAGATTTTTTAGATAATAATCATCATCAACAGCTTATTTTATGTCCACTGCAGGACGAAGGCCTCTCCCTCCAATCTCCAATTAAACCTGCTGCGCCAACAGATTCCAACTTGCGCCCGCGAATTTCCTAATTTCATCACCCCACCCAGTTTTCTGCCATTCTCGACTGCACTCCCCTTCTCTTGACACCCATTCTGTAACTCTAATGGTCCACCGGTTATCTCTCCTACACCATACATAGCCTGTTCAGCTCAATTATTTTCTCCTAATGTGAATTAGAATATCAGTTATTCCTGTTTGCGCTCTGATCCACACCACTTTCCTCCTGTCTCTTAATATTATGCCTAACATTCTTCGTTCCATCGCTCTCTGCGCGGTCCTCAACTTGTTCTCGAGCTTCTTTGTCAACCTCCAAGTTTTCGAACCATGTGTTAGCATCACTAGGATGCATTGATTGTGCACCTTTCTTTTCAATGATAGTAGTAAGCTTCCAGTCAGGATCCGGCAATGTCTGCCATATGCACACCAACCCATCTTTAGTCTTCTGTAAATTTCCTCCTCATGATCAGAATCCCCTGTGAGTAATTGGCCTAGGTAAATGTACGCCTTCACAGACTCTTAAGGTTGATTGGCAATCTTAAACTCTTGTTCCCTTGCCACACTATTCAACATTATCTTTGTCTTCTGCATATTAATATTCAACCCCACTCTTACACTTTCTCTGTTAAGGTCCTCAATCATGTGTTGCAATTTGTCCCCAGTGGTGCTGAACAGGACAATGTCATCTGCAAACCAATGGTTGCTGAGATATTCGCCACTGATCCTCACTCCTAAGCCTTCCCAGTTTAATAGCTTGAATACTTCTTCCAAGCAAGCAATGAGCATGCACCGAGATTGTCTCCTTGCTTGACCCCACTGTCTATAGGTAACTTTCTACTTTTTTTGTAGAGTATCAAGGTAGCTGTGGAATCTTTGTAGATATTTTCGAAGATATTCACGTATGCCTCCTGTACTCCTTAAGTAACACCTCTATGACAGCTGGTATTTCTACTGAATCAAATGCCTTTTCATAACCTACGAAAGCCATACAGAAAGGTTGGTTATACTCTGCATATTTTTCAATTACCTGATTGATGATATGGATATGATCCATTGCAGAGTATCCCTTCCTGAAGCCTGCCTGCCTCTTGGTCGACTGAAATCAAGTGTTGCCCTTATTCTATTGGAAATTATCTTCGTGAATATTTTATACAATACTGGAAGTAAGCTAATGGGTGTATAATTTTTAAATTCTTCAACGTCTCCCTTTTTGTGGATTAGTATAATGTTGGCATTCTTCCAGTTCTCTGGGATGCTTAAGGTCATAAGACATTTCGTATAAAGGGCCGCAAGCTTTTCAAGCATGATGTCTCCTTCATCTTTGATTAAATTGATTGTTATCCTACCTTCTCCTGCCGCTTTTCCCCGTTTCACGTCTTGTAATGCCCTTCAAACTTCATCGCTAGTTAACAAAGAAGCCTCTGCAACCTGTTCATTATATACTACTTTAAATGGAGGTATTGTAGCTGCATCTTCGAAATTACTGATGACATTACTCTGCTTATCTTTTAGTGCACACCGTACATCTTGCCTTGTCCTGCGCCAATTTTTTTCTCATTGATTTCATGCTGCATCTATTTTTTACTGTTTCCTCAGTCTTTCTCACGTTATAACTTCAACTATCCCTCACTTTCTCCTTGTTCAGAGTTGGACACTTTCATACTTTGTCATTTCTTTATTATGTCCTTCCTTAGTTGGGAGAGCTTACCTACTGGTTGCCTTGGTGTCTTACCTCTCACTTCAACTGCTACTTCTGAAGCCATCCTATTTGCGGCTTCATTCATTACCTCTATGTCATCTTCATCTCTCAGTTATAAGGCTGCATATTCGTTTGCAAGTACCAGCCTGAATCGGACTGCTTTTACCCTTAATGCGTCTAGGTTGACCTGTTTCTTCCTGACCAATTTTACTCTTTCTCTCTTCACATTGAGATGAATCCTAGACGTCACTAACCTATGACCACTGCATTTTATCCTACCTAATACTTCTACATGCTGCGCTATGCTGGGATCGGCTGAAAGTATGACATTTATTTCATTTCTTGTTTCTCCATTAAGGCTTCTCCAGGTCTACTTTCTGTTGCTACGCTTCCTGAAGAAGGTATTCATTATTCGGGGCTTATTTCTTTTCACGAATTCTACCAGTATCTCTCCTATAGTGTTCCTAGAATCGATCCTGAAGTTGCCAACTGTTTTTTCACCAGACTGCCTTTCGCCAACTTTTGCACTGAAGTCGGCCATGCCTAGAGTATGCCAAGTTTGCACTTCCCTCAGGTACGTACCCAAGGGGGCGGGGGGCCCGGGGGAGCCCAGGAGTCCCCCCCCCCCCCCCCCGCTTCTGCCCACGCCACCACTTCTCACACACATTCCTAAAGCGCCACCAAATCAATGTTGAGACTTGACAGCTATTCGGCGGTCAACATTTTGCTGCCTTTCTCACTCCTTTTGGATGATGGTATAGTTATCGGCGTCTCCTGGGATGTGAAGGCCAGTTTCCTCATCAATTCGGTGCCCGTGCGATTAACTTGAGATGCATTCAGTTGTCGCCGTTTATTCAACGGTCACGCGCATCGTTGTTGCTTCTTAGTTCAACGTTCTTCGTTTAGACTGATACAGGGACCAGGACAGGTATTCAGTTCGTGGTCAGCTGGTCTGTATGCACGTGAAATGAGTTGCGACCAGAGGAAATGCCGATTCTCGCCGCCGCAACTCTGAGAGATCCTCAGAACCATATACCCGTGACATGGGTTTGACAAGGTGGAAAATAAAATAATGCAAGAAAGCGTGCATCATAAAATCCTGCAATAACCGTTAAACCCTTAAGCAATATGACTGTCACCCGTTACCTCGTCTGGTTTTTCCCTAATTGTACAGCATCTTTGTCCAAAATGGGAAAGGAGCTGACAAATTAAGCGATCTACTAAGGGAGAGAGCTAAGGCAACAGCCAAACAGGAAAGAAAAGCGAAAATTACCAAATTTCACCACTGTTTGTGAAAACATTTATGAATCAACATCTTTTGGTTTAAAGAGGAAGCAGCCATAACGTCGTCTGAAGTGGAGGGCAATTCCGTGTGTTAATGACGCTTCTACAGTTATCATTCGAGCCACCTAACGTAGCCGCTTCTCTGCTGTGCTTATGTAGGTGTTTTTCTAACCTTCCGCGGTGGGCGCAGTACGTGTAGAATCGCAGCTTCCTGCGCCATATGTGGTTGTACGCGACTGGCGGCCACGCATCGTTACGTAACTTCCCAAATAACAATACGAGTCGGTTGTGGCACTTCTGTCAGAGCAGTAAACGAGGGATGCAAAAGAACTGTGATTGTTCCACGAATATATATTTTTGTATAATTCTTCCAGAGCTAATTAAAAAACACTACTATAGTCGGATACAACTTAAGTCTGCAATGAAGCCCCATCCACGCCCTCATAACCACCAGCCACTGTTCCTCCACGAGCTCCCAAATAATTCGTACTTCAAACTTTTTCTCTTACCCAAATAAGGCGGTAACTACAACAATGAAATTATTAGCGCGTAATTTTATACCTTTCCCCTTGCCTAGTATAGTGGAATGGTGAATGCCAAATTCTTTATTGAACTGAAATAACATGCTTGCTTCGCTACAGCTATCTGTTGCGGAGTTTCACTTCAGTTCGCAGTGAAGTTTCATGAGTAAAACGGGTTCAGCAGTGAAATAAGCTGCACCGCAGAATTTTGAAGAGTGAATTGCTCAGACTCCTTACATTTTGTCCATGCCTGCTGCACAACTCATTGCTCCCGCCGATGAAAAGACTCTTCAAGAACAGCAGACGCTTCGGAGGTATCAAGTACGATGCCATCTTGAAAAGGCCGCATGACGATGATTTTGTTTGCTGCTGTGATTGGCTGACGAAATAACACAACTTCACATAGTCCGTGTGCCTTTGTTGTCAATTGCTGTTTTTTTAAGATCTATTCTACTAAAGTTATCTTTATATTACACTCTTGGGGCTTCTTTGTTCTTAGCAGTGTTCTTCCTGCGCGAGTTCACGTGGTTCTTTGTTGGCCAAGTAAAGGAGAGGTGTGTCGCACAGGCGTACCTGTAAAATACACCTTATTTCATTTCTCTTTTGTGGGTTTATGCGTTTTTATGGCAAATGGTGGGCGTTAGTCCCATTTGTACTAGTAAAGGTACCCCCCTCATTTGCATAGAAAAGTTGCCTTGAGTTGCTCCCCCCCACCCCCGAAAAAAATCCTGAGAACGTGCCTGACTTCCCTCACCACTAATTCAACATCTTCATAAAACTGTTCTATTTCTTCATCATCGTGAATGGAGGTTGTAGTGTAGGATTGTACTACCTTTATTCTATAACTACTATTCAGCTTTATTATGACTACTGCTACCCTCTCATTACTGCTGCAGAATTCGTCAATGTTGCCCGCCATGTCCTTAGGGATTAGGAATCCCTATTGCAAAAACCAGCGTCTTTCAGTGCCTTCCAGTGTGAAATCAACACATTTTTTGGCACTGGATTGCACTGAGGATGCTGGCGCTCGCTAGGAGTCACTGAGACACCGGTGAGAACACTGAATAACAGCTGGGTCACACTGGACGAGACGCTGGTTTCACTGCTATGACGCTGGAGCGCACTGATTTGTGCTGTACACCCGCTGGTTGTTGCTGCAGTTCGCAGGCTTGCACTTGAAACTGTGCTGATTGCATTTGCACCGCACTGGTTCCAGTAAGCAACTAGTATAGGCACTGCTGAATGTTAAACGCTTTATGCAGTCTGATCGCTAGATGCCAGTCTCTTGTCTTAATGCTATATCGTGGAGTTTGTGGGATCGCAAGCGCATCCCGCTATCTCCGGAGCGGCCACGCGGGTATCACGTGATAATCACGTACTCGCTCGCGGAGGGTAGCGGGGAGAGGGCACTTCCGCCGCTCCCGCTGCTCTTCGCGCCTGGCCGTGACGCCTGGGCCCAAGGCACCCGTTTCCCTCCTTTCCCTTTCTTGAAACCGGGGAGACTCCCTTTCCGCCGCTCGGGGAGAACCGCTATTCTCCCGATGCATCGTTGTATTTCAACTGAGGAGCTTGTGACTGGCCGCATCTCAATTCAGGCACTGAGACCGCCTCACGCCGTCGCTGCACTCGGCCTTTGTGAACGACTGACCGCCCCAGGGCCCGAGCGCGGATTCACTCTGGGTGAGCTGAACTCTTAGCAGCCTCTTTTGTGGTTCCCATATTGTGCGGTTTATTTCACCCCCGGCGTGTGGAACGCTTCGCCGCTGTATTTGTGTATGCTGTTGTCAGTTGGTACTTGTACTCTAAGGTGAATAAACACCTTAGGTCGAGACTCACCCTGCACCAACGTTACTAGACTAGCTTCAGTTTTAAAACTCGGCGCCGTTGCGCGGAACCGCCACCCGCCCGCGCCTTCGTGGCGCTGCAGTCGCGCCCGGCTTCACTTCCTCACTGGCCGGCTACGCGGGCGGGCCGGACTAAGCACGCGGTGCAGCGTTAGTGTATTCTGTGGTTCGTTGTTGACGGCTAATTTCAGCAAGCATGTCATCCGTGGAACTGTAGCCTTCGCCGAGTTTCTTAATATCAGCAGACGATGCCGACGTGCAGCGTACCTGGCTTCAGAGCTGCTATCGGAAGGATGTCGACAGTTCGGCGCACCACTTTTTCTGTGCTCCCAGCAATGCGACGCTTTGCTCGGCGTGAAACAGAGCTATCCCCACTCTTAGGAGGCTACAAACTAATACATACTTAACGCCAGCTAAGTTACACCAGTGGTACCCTACACTATACTCCCCGCAATGCCCACACTGTGGAGAGGTAGCTAACCTCTACCACATGGTGTGGGCTTGCCAGTTTAATCCCATAGTTGACCCCATTCCAAAACCCTCAAAAGAGCACTGGGAGGCTATTCTGCTCAGCGATGATCCTGACCGTCAGTACTGGCTGGTGGGGAGGGCCAGCGCAGCAGCAGTAACCAGTGGGCTACCGGAATAGGCGGCCCACCCACGAGTTCTACGAATATCCTGCAAATAAAGATGTTTTCAATCAATCAATCAATCAATCGTGCCGACCGGGAACTCTCTGCGAAATCAACGGTACGCGCTTGTGCCACTGCTCCCGCGTTCGTCCTCGTCTTCCACAGCGGGCTGCGTGGCCGTTCATCTTTCCAGCGTAGAATTTCACTTCACTTCTGTCGTCGTAATGGGGAGGGGGTATGAGCCATTGCTTAAGGGAGTATGAGCCACTCATGGTCTTACGCAACGGAAATATTTAATTTTGAAGAAATTTATATCGAAGAATGTACAAGCGGCAAATCGCAGGCGAAGGCTGCTAACCACGCCACCGAGCAAACTCGAGACATCGAACGCAAGCGACAACTGCGGACTGCGGGCATACCGTCAGTGACGTCGTGGTCTCCATCGCAACAGCTTGTGCGTGTAACCTCATAACTGAGAAATACTTTAATGAACCCTCGGGATTAACCCAGTGATAAACACAGGGGCCGCACATTTCAGCTTCGCTGATTTACCATCTTCACGGAATGAAAAACCTGACTTCTTTCTTCTTCTTTTTTTTTTGTGGCTAGTGTGTGCAAAGACCAACCTCATCTTTCTTTTTGTAGTGCTTCTTTGGCGTCGCGAGAAGCTTCGGTGGGGATGAAGTTCATCCTACAATCACGCACCTTGGCCAGATATTCAGGCTCGTGAACCTAAACTGCGCGAAACGTTAAGACGACAAGAAGAAACACACGGCATCTAGAAACGCAGCTTCTGCGCTTCGCTGTATGCGTTTCTTCCTTTCGTGCAGTTTACCCTTCTCTCAGTATTAACGAACTCGCGCTATAAATCTTATTGCAGTAGCTGGATACCGCCTTCTCGTGGTATCACTAATTCGGACAAGGGAGAACGCCAGCGAGCGTGAAACACGTGCAAACTGCTCGCCCGCACGAGCTCAAGGCTGTGACGAGGCGTCTGCACTGGAGCCCGATGGAACAGCGCGGCCATCTGGCGGCTGTCACAGAAGTGGCGACAGCGGCTGTAAGCGCGCGGGCGCGGAGTTTTACAACTGAAGCTAGTCTAGTAACGTTGCCCTGCACCCCCCCCCCCCCCCCCCCGGCCTGAACCTGCCGTGGTCGCAACTCCCTGCGAACCGCTGGTTAGGGGTCACAGCCCTGACTGTTAGAGCTGCTGTGAAAGAGCTTGCGAACGACTGCCGCTCCGCCGGCGCTGTGCGATCCAGAGAAGGGTCAGGTGCGCACGCGCGAACTTGAGTAATACCCCTATAAGTTATTAAAGTCTATTTTGTGACACAGCTTGGAACAAAGGTGCGTGAGCTGCCCTGTTCATGCATGCATATTTGATGCCAATGATCACTTCTGTTTTTTGCATTTTAACTTTTGACTGGACGGATAGCTACGTTCTTGAACGAAACTACGCAAACGCAAAGGACACCTCATTTTTTAGTAGTCTGTATGTAACCAATGATTATGAGTTGTTGCCATTGTCCTAGTGTTGTAGAGTTGACATGAAACCCGAAAGTCATTCATACATGCTCAAAGGGACCCAGAGTTCGAAATCTACCGTTGATTGATATTATTGCACCGATAACAAAGCTGAGGCGATTCGTGCGCTTCCACTTCTTCTAGTGTACTAAAACATAATAGATAAAAGGTTCTGAGGCTCAAACACACACATTTTAGTATTCGCCAGGTAAACTCTTAAGCAAAATTAACACCCTTTGGGTCGTATCTTGCCACACCACAATAATCGCCATCTGTCTTGTCCGCATTTCCTTTCTTTAATGCTGCACTTCCAAGTTATTAACGGCATGCGCGTTATCAGCATGACAGAGCATTCTCGAAAGAAAAGTAGCGAGCACCGCGTTTTCAAGAAAGGAAACACAAAGCAGCACAGATGACGATTATTGTTGTGTGGCAAGTTACAAGCAAAAGGGTGTACATTTGTTTAAGAGTGTGCCCGTTTCGAGATTGGTCCCTTCCACCGAAGCTTAGGCCTAGTAACCGCCGAGTCTGTTTACATGCTATCTGCGCTCGGGAATCAACAGGTCTAACAATGATAAATCACTTTATATTTCAGATTTCGCATTGGTGTTCTTATGTAAGCAATTTTTTCGTGTCTACAGTGTCAGCAGAATAAGTGATGAGTGCCAATGTGACGTGCTATAAACATAGGTGTACGTGCTGTCGCCGAAGGCTGCCAGCACTAGCCTATGCTTCCCTGATGAAATTATGACTAGACTGACGTGTAGATTGAAACGCATCATTTAACTAAGAAAATGTTGCATATTTTTTGTGCGAAGAACAAGAAACAGCTATCAAAATCAGCAGTAACTGCCCGCACAGCATCCCGGGTCGGCGGTTCATTTAAGACTTTTTTCGCAGTTAGAATGCCATCACAAACGAAAATCAGTGTTGTGGCACTTTGAAGCATACTAGTGAATATGGACAACTTTTTCCTTCAGATACAGGCATAAGTTTTAGTTGCGGGGCGATAGCATATCTACCATGTCTGTTTGGCGAGAGCGCACCCGGATTGCATGGCAAATTATGCATGCTTTGCCAAGTGCTGGTATGGCGTAGTGGTAAGGTACTGGGCTTGGGATCTGTACGTCAGACGATTGAATCCTAGTACAAATATTCTTATTTTTTACTTTTTAATTTCTTATTGCACTAAAACACTCTCTGATGCTTTCTGCATTAAAAAAATATATACGTACCGTGATCAGGAACCGCTTATTTCACTCTCTAGAGCTGCTTTTCGACACTGCGCCCCACGCCTCCCAGTATGCCGCACCTACCCAGCGCCCCAGCATCCAGCGCGCGACACTGGGCCCATAATCCGGCATGGCACTGGACAATGAATACTGGGTTTTGCTATAGGGTTCATACCCCGTATTGCTTCTTATCTGGGAGTACTCAATAGCAGAGGACGTGGCTGTTATTCAGCACTGTATAAACCTCACCAGTTCTTCTAACCTCACTAAGGCAAATAATATTCCACATAATGCCTGATAGTTACTCAGAGTCCTGCTAAGCTAGCTTCACTCGAGAGGGTTCATGTGTTGAACGCTGCCAGGTTCAGTTTCCAGTGGCAGCCTGTCCTGATCCAGAGATTCTTGGCACCCTCTGCTGCGCTGGAGGTCTGACCGCCAAGGTCAGGTGCTCCGCAGCTTCTGGGGACTGAGGGTCATAGGTTTATTGAAGGCGTTATGAGACAGGTAGTGGCCGAATACTGCACTAGGCAAATTCCTGTTCTGGTGAGGGAGTGTCTTTTGTTGAAGCTTAGTGGGCCTTCTCAATTTGGTTGCACCTGGACTAGTGTAGCCCCACTGGCTCTTGGCAGAAAATGCCGGTGTCAGGCGCCACTCCAAGCCTAGATATCTAGTGAACTGGAAATGGATTCGAACTTGCAATCTTCAGATTAAGAGGATGAGGTTATAAAAAAAAAAGGAAACCAAACAAAATAGAGAGAGAGAGAGAGTAAGAAGAAAATAAAATCCTCAAGGATTTGAGCTTTTCACTATAGCAAACGAGCACCTCAGTACTACTGCATTAACTTTTCAAGTATACATTTGAAGCTAGCAAAAAAAAAGAAAAGAAAGAAAAAACAATGTGAAGCAAATAAGCCTTTTAGACCTACAATATAAGCTAGTTCAGCACCTACTGCACAAGTGCAAAACCTGTACCTAGGGGTAACAAGGATTGTTGAAATTAAAGTCGGAGTAATAAGTTAAGAGAGAAAAGGATGGGCGTGCTTACATCAAGCACAACACCCTTGAGGGCATCCGTAGGCTTGTTCGTGAGCTGGCGGACCGTACGAACAGGGTGCTTGATGGCTTCCATGACTGTGAGCCTTGAGGTGTCGCGCACCAGTGATGGCTTGCCTAGCCGCATTTCTACATATCGTGCTGCAATGCCTGTGCCCAGCTTGGCAGAGTACACACCAAGGGCCAGTAGGGTCACTCCAGCAGCCTGAACACAAAAGCAACAACAATAAGCTGAACGCTCTGAAATGCATAAAATTTGTATGGACCAGAACATGCATATTTCATAATACTGTGGCTTAAAGGAGCCATGACCTATAGTCATCCAACTATTTGCAATTTATCACTGAAACTGGGTGGGGCCAATGTGCTTACATAACCAAAAAAGGAACTTGGCTCTTGCAACATATTTTATCATTTCCAATTCGAAGTCATTGTCTCTACATCCCTCCCACCAACAGTGACCACCATTTTAGCATGCCTTGTAAGGGATCAATAAGTGCTGGCCCACCGCTGCTTTGGCTGCTCCAAAAAATTCTAAAATCATATTGGCACCATGCTGGACTTCTCTTGCTTATGCTCTGGCACCCAACAGAGCAGCAGCAGGGGCATTGCCGAGGCATTGTGTCCACAATTCCTTCAATCGTGCAATAGAAACCGCACAAACCACGGAATGCCTACAGAACTATTTTGGGCTCACCAGCAAAATGCACATGCAAAACCACACATATGCAATGCACACTTGACTATGCAGAACGTAGTTCATTTCGTCACTTGTTATCAGTGTTGCCAGATTGCTGTACGGTCCAAGAGTGTGGGTATGCTCGACCCTCACGTGTTCCCTGATGTTGTTTCCCCTGCATAGCCCTCGTGTCTCCTGTAATCCAGCTTCTCCCTGCAGCTAATTGCCGGGTGGTCGGTGTGGGTGTAGCATATTACGAGAGATGACGTGAGTGTAGTGCTGCTAATTCCACCTAACGGCGGGGCTCGATGTCTAGTCACTATGAGTTGGACTTACTAGATTTGTCTCATGCCCATCGGTATGTTCTGTGGGTAGTAATTCGGATAGCAGGCATTAGTGTATGAAAAGTGCAGTAAATGCCCTTGTGATTGTTTGCACTACTGTGTCGTCGTACCTTTTTCCTAAGAGCATGTGCAAGGTCCCCACATCTGGCACCTGAACCCACGACCCGAAGATTATGAGCGTCATGCTCTAATAACTGAGCAGCCGCCTGATCTTTTGCAAGCAGACTTAAACGTTGTACCACGCGGGCAATGTGCATGCAGAATTCCTCTCCCTTGCTCTACTTTAGTGTTTATCGAGCGAGTGCACTGGGGGAGTGTACGCAGCGTGAGCGGAGTCACCCCTGGTTTGCTGTCACTTGTACATTATCTGCACTGCTGCCCCGGCCCACGATCGAGCCACCACAGGCAACATAGATGCATGCGGCCAGTTTGGTGCAGCGACTTTGGCAGCTGCCTGTGTCCGGCTCGCAATCCTTGGAGGCTTGGAAAAGAGCTGGCAGTCACCAACAGCTACTGTGGCTCTCGCCAGCAGAGTGTGCCAGTGCGAGCGACGCTTGCTCATGACAACTAGTACGTCGCCATTTCTGGGATCCTGGCCTGGAGTCGTGCCATCGAGTCTGCAGAGCTGCTACTGTGATCAGTGGATGCCAGCAGTGTACCTCAGAGACATTGTTGGCGCGCAAGTTATGGACAGTGCGTGGCATTTCCTCATTGCGGCTGCTGCTGCACGTGCTACTTCTTGTTTGCGAAGCAAGTGTTGATGTTAGACTGTGTGACATGTTTCGGCAGAGTATGTAGTGATTTAAGCTTGGGGGGATGTGGGAATGCTCAACTCCTACGCGTCCACTGATGTTGTTTTCCCTGCATGATCTTGCGTCTCCTGTAATCCGGCTTCTCCCCGTAGCTAAGCGCCAGCGGCGGTTGGTGTGGCAGCAGCATATTACAAGAGATGGAGTCAGTGTTACACTGGTAATGCCACCTAACGGCAGGGTTAGTCAGCTGCAACAGGGAGTAGGCTCTTCCTCTTTGGCTGGGGGTCGGCAAGCGGCGTGGAAGTTCCGCACGTGCACCCATCCATGTTTCTGCGAGACCATCTTGTGAGGCCTAGGAGCAGGACACCAGAATGGATGAACACAATCATTAAACGCGCCACTGTTCGCATGACCGCACACGTGAATTTCCAGGCATTGGTGACCAGCATGGGGCGAACATATTCGCTCCATATCCAGTCGCAGTGAGTCGGACTTTGTAGATTTGTCACACGCCCATCAGCATCTTCTGTGGATAGCAATTCAGCTAGCAGTGTTAAGAACTGCCCGCTGAGGTGCAAGTTTTGCCAGCCAGTTGCGACAGCGGTGTAAACTTTTCCTGGAACGCTACCGCAACCCTCTAGCCACACGGCGTCACTAAGTCTACTGTGTCCGCAGGACAATGCGCCACATCCGCCACTCTGCATCGCGGGATTGCCGAGATGAGTTCGACGAACCAGGCTTTGGGACTAAACACGCCACCGCCGACCTGGTCTGCCGTGAGCAAGGGAGGTCCCGAGGGAACGTCTTCGGAGGCCCCTTCCCACACGCCTTTCAAGACGCAAGACAATGGAGAACCGGCGGCCGCGCTGCGGGGGTCAGCTCGGGGAATAAGATGCGCCTTCCCTGACGTAAGCCCCAAGTTCTGCGAAGACCGTCTGACGTCAGTGGGGACCGTGAACCTGTGCGGAAGTGTGTGTGTAAGCCCTCCCGCAGAGAAGCGACTCGTCTACTGGTCGAACGTTTCCCTCACCTAGGGATCGAAAAAGGACCGAGTGTTTATAAACCGCTGTTGTGCGGCTGCTCAGTGTACTTTCTCTCGCAGTCATGCTAGACTTATGAACTGCAATGTCCTTATATAGATACTGTAAATAAACCCATATTCCTCGTTCTCGATGAGAAGCAGTCCTTCCCTTCAACAACGTCCTCAGCGTGGATAAGTTGGACGACGGCATGGGCCAGCTACCATCTAATTCATGCCCGACTCCAATCTTGACAACTGGTTACGAGCAGAGGGATTGACCTCCCAATCCTCACAGCAGGCATTAGTGTGTGAAAGGTACAATAAATGTCCTTGTGATTGTTTGCAATACTGTGTTGTCGTTCCTTTGTCCCACATGCGAGATCCCCACAGCAGCAATATTAAAATATTTTTTTTTACCCCACTGAATGCCTTCAAAATTAGCAAGCTTGCTGTGGAACACTTACCGTCTGACATGCAATGCATAATTCAAGCTCGAACAGTTGGTCACATGGCTCCTTTAACCCTTTAAGGGCTGACAAATAATCGTCAGAGTCAGTGGATGTGTCTATAACATAGAAAACACTGGCATCACTGTCGATGCTTTCGTGTAGAAGCAAATTATCTTTTCAGCTTTATGACCCAATCAAATGAAACCCACACTTTTACGAATGGTGCAGCAACACTCGACTGGCAGCCATCCTTTTTAACATCTCTGCCAGATGAACTTAGAGTCTGTAGGCCTCCTGGTGGCTACAGAGGGAACTCACCAAAGTGCCAAAATGAAGTGGAGCACCCAAGGTCCTTACTGTCACTAATAAGAGCACCCAAGCATGTGGATGAGACAGACTCATAATTGGCACTAATTGCAAAAAAAATTGTAACCGTGTATGTCTTGTCTAAGGTTAATAAAGAGAGCAAATGACATGATTTGTGTTCCGAGATAAAGGATCATTCCTCTTACACAGTGAGCAGCCAGTAACGAATCAATAGCATACTCCAGGCTCAACCACAATATACAAAAATATTGGCATTTGCCTTTCTTTCATAACATTTAGCACAGGCCCAAAGAGCATGCATTAGACTTCTGTTTAGACAAGGTGTACAAAAGGCCCGATGCAAGCAGTATAATCACCTTGAATCCTTCAAACATTGAATAATTGGTTTATCGGTTTTCTGGGTTCTTTTTTTAAATGCACCCAAAGCGGTGCATGAGCCCTTCTGCATCTCCGCCCACTTACAGTAGAATGTGGTTGTGGCAGCCAGGATTCAAACCTGCCACCTCATGCTCGGCAGCACATCACAACCATGCAGCAACCAAGGAGATTGCCAAGCTTTGAGGGATACTGAATTTCCCAGAAGCTGCCTCTTTCGGCAAGGCAGTCATCAATGATAATGTACACTGGTAGCAAACTACTGTATTACAAGCTGTGAGCTTATACACTACTTTCTTTACGATGCAATCCCTCAAGCTGTATCTTCTGATAAGTCGTGGGAGCCTTTGTTTACCTTCGTGTAGATACAGCGCATCTTTGATAACATGTTCAAGACCAGGGGTGCAACAGATGAAATAGGATTTGGAGTAAGTTTTGGAGCAGAAAAACATTTGAGACAGGTACATGAAAAGAAAACTGCACTTTGAAGCATCAAATTCCGAATTTGGAGCAGTTTAATGGAGAAGAAGTTATGCAGAAACCATCAACAATAATTGTCAATGTAATGTAAGCGAATATCCCAAATGAACGAGCAAGCGACAGTCTCCACCCCTCTTTGCAACTCAGTTGCCCAAGAGCATGCACCTATTCTTTTGCCAGGTTTCCCTCCCCCAAGTTTGAGCACCATTGTACTACCAGCCTACCACGAAAACAGCTGGAAAAGCCAAAGAAAGTTATTTGCTTTAAAAGCTGCATTGTAACCAGGAAGCAGTGTTGCAAATGCAACTCTGTGGGCGCCCAATAACAAGCACGCATACTCTACTAGAAAATTCTACCCGCGCCTGACCATTGTTGCATCTCCACGACTGGATTGGATTGGCAACGTCTCTCACACAAACGATGATGCATGGCATGCTGCTTTCATTTGCCGCTAAATCTAGTGTGATTGAGAATTACTACAGCTAGTCAGGAAATTTGGCGCAGCGTGGCACAATTTCAACTAATTTCATGCTTCTGGCAATTGTATCAAAATGATGCAGCTGTTGCACCCTTGTAAGACAAAGAGGTTTCCAAGATCCCTCCGAATTTACTTAATGAGGGAGCCTAGTGTGCGAATTTGTCAGATTCACAATATATAAGGTAAATAACCAACTAAAAATGCATATCACATTTGTATTTCTCAACCGAACCCTAAACCTCATAACAATCTTACCGTGGCTGACACCTTGTCCCAGTCAGAGATGAACGCTTTAAATCCTTCACCAAACACAGCACCTGCTGTCCTGCAAAGAACATGACAGAAAACTAGCGACTGATTTTTCAATACTATTGGGTCAGAAAATTATATGCAACTTCATACTACCATATTGGATAGAAATGACCATCAGGAGAGAGCATAACTACAATGTACACAAAAGAATGAAGAATTAGGTGACTTGGTGTTGATTCATAGTAACAGGCATTGTACAATGCTACGCGCACATATTTCCATATGTGTTCCAACTGCACAGTGGTAAAGGTGTGTTCATTTAATATGCATACAACCACAGCCACGCTACTGCAACCCATATAGCACGAATCGCCACAAGCGAATGACAAAAGACATCCAAGCTCACTTGATTGACTCGAGCACCGTGGCCCTGTTTTCGGCAGCCTTCACCTTGATCTGCTCGATGTAGAGGTCTTGGTTCTCGCGGTCGATCTTGGCCTTGGCCCGTAGCTCAGCTTCCAGCTTCTTCATGTCATTCTTGTGCCGCAATTCCATTTCATGCTCTATCGTGGCTGCACACATTATTGCTTTGTTAATGTGTACAATGTGTTCTTCACGATGAACAGGGCACTGACACAAGCACATTAGGTGCCCCCTCTCCATTTCTGCTTTGATAAGTGGTTGTTAACAGTAGCCATACTTCTGATCTTGCACAGAGTAATAACACCAAATGCAACATTTTCATTTACTTGCAGCAACCAGTTTCAGTTGATTCTAACAGTTCTCGAGGACGTAACGTGCACTCCAGTCGTGCAGCCACCAGGGCAGGCACCCATGCATCTCGCAGCACAGTTGTCCGAGCGATTATGATCAAAACACATATGTCAATTATTTGTAAAAGATGTCACAATGTTTTGGAAGTTCATGTATATTGCCACTAATAAACAGCATTCTAAAGCTCACTTGCAACAAGCTCTTTAAAATATGTATTAAAACAATTATGCTTTAGCCAAAGCATCTGATTTTGAAACATGGCACAGGGCATCAATGGCTTTATGGAAACAATAGTAAAGACACTCTCAGTTAAATATTTTATGTCAGTGGTCCTTTAAAACTACAAATATCTGGTTTCAGGCGCTAGTATAAATTATTTCAATAGGTACTGGCCCAAAAGCCAGCATTAAGCTGCTCATTGAAAAAAGGAGCGTGTAAAACAATGGTCAACACTGCGGTGTTATTGGCCCAAGTTAGCACTTTAATAGAATTTCCAACATGAAGCTAACTTCCCAATAATAATCTTGTCACATGTGCCAAAATAATGTGGCTTATGGCCAACACAGTGGCATGCAAACATTGCGAAAAACAGAATGTAGAAGATTAGTGTTAAATGCAAGAGTATGGCAACATTTTTATCGTTTACTTATATTACTTGATGTTCTTGACCACAAGCTGCCACAAATTGGTATGTGGCCATCTTCAGAGAAGGCAACATATGTGGTGATCCGAGCCTCAGTGCTGGACGAAGCAGGCTTCACACTCACTCTCAGAACACGGCAGTGAGCAGAGAAAACAGTGAGCATTCTCGGGATGCCTTAATAACCCCACGGGCACAGTGGATGCATGGCTCACTGACCTTCGTCGGACGTGGCACAAGGTTATGCGCCTCATAAAACAAAAAATAAATTAAATTAAGGGACTTTAGTGCCAGAACCACAATCTGATTACGAGGATTTTGGGGATTCTGGAAATTTTGACTAATTGAGGTTCTTTAACATGTACCTAAATCTAAGTACACGGGTGTTTTCGCATTTCGCTCCCATCGAAATGCAGTCGCCGTGGATGGGATTCAACCTTGTGACCTCATGATTAGCAGCTCTACACCATGGGCACTAAGCAACCAGGGCGGGTGCACCTCATAAAACGAATCTGCTTTTGCATGGGTGGTGCTGGTACTGCCATATGCCAAAAACCTGTGCTTTGCTGACGTTCTGAGTACTATATGGTGCATGCTGTTATGATATGCTTGCTCAGCACTGGACACAACTAGAGGTACTTCACAAAGCAGCTCTCCATGTCATTGTAGGGCTCCCAAAACACACACACGTATCGAGGAGCTGCATCGGTACATGAAGTCACCCGCTTTCTGCGCAACCACAGAAGCATCGAAGGCAGGCCTAGAAGAACGCCTGAAGCACACCAGATAGGGCAGGAGGCTACTGGCCTACATGGGAAAGGACACATCGACTTTACTAAAACAGCCATCAGAAATTTCACTATTGCAGTTGTCGACAATGACATTGCAGTTGTTGACACCATGCCAATGCCTAAAAACATGGGCGCCCAACATACGCACCATCGGGCAGCATTCGCTGTGTGTCACACGCGAAGATTGGCAGACACGCCACCAAGCCAAGAACAACACAGTCTCAAACAGCATGCTGGTAAAACACATTGATATATACACTGAATCCCAGTCTGCACTGCATGCCTCCAAGTCTCATCACACAGCCTCATCAGAAGCGCGTCTTGTCAAGCAGGCCTTCAGGCTTGCAAAGGTCTAAGGGGTCACTGCAACACTGCGTTGGATCCCTGGTCACCAGGGCATTGAGGGAAATGAGAGAGTCTACAAGGCAGTGTGTGCCCTTCTTTCCAAGCGTGTTGTCTCCTAGGGTTCTTCAGCAACCCTCACCACCACCAGCATAACAAAAGGACCACCGTACAACCCAAACAGAGAGCAGCCAACCTATGCAAGAGGGAACACTGCAAGTGTTCCCCCAAACCCACTCCTGTGGGTCTTTCCAGGTAGGGGCAGGTGCTGCTGTATAGACTCTGTTCCAGCTTTGGTCTCATACCGGACGTTCTGGAGTGGGGGTGGTGATACCAACCACACTGGGAGAGACGCCCTCCTTTCCTGTATCCCAGCTTCCTTCTGTCGCAGGAACCCGGCCCCTCAACAGCCTCCATGGACTAAGAAGCATTCCAGGAGTCGCACAGGTGCCCCAACTGTGCCATGGTAATGCAACTATCTGCAGCCCATCTGTTTTGGGAGCGCCAGTGCCATGGTCAGCCTCGGGACCACCGCCACCTGAGGGCAGTGCGAGTGTCGTCCTACAAGGAGTGGATTAGGCTAGCGACCGGATCAGCGGATTCCAATAGGGTCCTTCTGGACTCACTTTAGGGTTTCACCATGGACGCACAGCTCCTAGGATGGCTCTAAAAACATCCTTCCCTCCCCTTCCCTCCTATTTCACATCAAAGGCCTTCAAGCCATCCCTTCATAAAAACATTTTTATCATCCCCATTCAATATTAAAGAGACACTAAACCAGTTTAGACGGTTGCAGTATTCTTTGAAAACGCTATCTGAGATAATGTCGCAATATTAGGTTGATTTTTAAAAAAGAAAATAAAGGTCAAAGTTCCATTTCTCAAGTTTCAGGCCAAAACCTCAGTGTTACGTCACAGTTTTCAAAGTATTTCTTCATATTTACATCACATCGGCTCAGTAAAGGTTCTTGAAGCTTGTCATGTTTAATCTTTGGCTCCTTTACAATGCAATGCAGTCCATTTTTACCAATAAGCGTTTAACCAGACCCTAGCAGACATAATCAAAATCCATGGCATCACAAGGAGCTGGTGCGGGAACGTCAAGGCGGCATCGCCAGCTGTATTTCCTTTTTTGCATCTTTTAGGGCTTACCAAGGCTCTTCTCGCGGTAACAGTGGCCTTCTCGGCATTGTGGAAGCGTGATTTACTAATGTAGGTGAAATCATTTCTATGTTTAGCATCCCTTTAAAAAATATCCATACATGAGGGAGAAAAAAATGCCAAATGCTTGCAGAATTATTTATAACCTCACTAACTTTGCAGTCATGTGATGATGAACTTCAATCCAGGATATCATCTTAGATTATTTCTATTACAGCAGTGCAAAACATGCACCACTAACGAATGAGCTTACCTCTCCTTAGGGCTTCTTGCTTTGCCACTGACTCCTCTTGCCGCTTTAGGTTTTCCTCATTCGCTCGTTGCTAAGAATGATTAGAGAAAGGTTGTGTATGCTACGTTTTCAGGAACAAGAGTGCAGGCAAGTCGTAATGTAATTCATTTTAAGATCATACCTGCTGCAGCAGCTGGTCGTCATAGCGCCTCCTTGCGAGCTGGTCTTGATATACGGCCCGCTGTATATAAAAAAAGCATGACAACCTGTTAAAATGAAATATTTTTCTACCGCAACACCAAAGCACTATGCATGCCAGAAAAATTGAAATATTACAGAAAAGATGTCATGTAAATGAGAATGCAAGCATTACTTGCAAGGACACAAAATTGGGCTGTCAAAAACTACAGTGCCGAGTAAACTAGCCTGCTTTAGTGCTTCAGCGTTGTCAGTGCCCCTAATGTAGCATGGTAATTGATGCTTCTATTTCCAGGAACTATGACCGAAAATGTGATGAATAAAAAGAAAATTCAGTTATCTTGTGTGACCTAACCTGTAAAGCAGCCCTGAAGCGTCTTAGGCTACAAATATATTACAGTAATTAAATGTACCAGCCCCAAATGACTATCGAAGGTCTCTGAAATGCCTCCAGTAAAGCAGACAAATGTGTAAAGTGATAGCATCCGCCACATCCACAAGCAAGCTTTCAGAATGACATACAGTAGAACAACAAGAATTCAAACGAATCTCAAAACTTTTAGTGGACTAGTGCTGTGTCCTGCACTTTAGCAGGGCTTGTGTGGGATCACTACAAATCTTATGGCACCACAAGATAAATGTAGATATATGCTAAAGTCATTATCTTTTCTTCTTTTTTCACATGCTGTACAATTTTTCAAATAAAAGCTTGATGGATGCCACCATGTCCAAGACTAAACTGTGGCAGGCACATGATGGTTGTTGAACTAAATGAAATTGCAGAGAACAGGTGTATAAGTCTCCCACATGTGGCTGCCACAGTTCAAAATGTAGATATTCTATGTACTGTAAAAATTCTATATTTTCAGATCATTGTTTCAACAATCAAAATTTTTCAGTTTGACAGGAGTTTTGCAATGGCCAACTTCAAGTCATGTTAAATATAAGTAATGGACATATATGGCACATCAGGTTTAACAAGAGCTTTGAAAAGAGACAGCACAAACGCTACATTCACGAGTAGTTTATTTCAGGAAGGAAGGTAGCAATATAAATGCACATACAAAAGTCCAAGCACCAACTTACTGGCTGTCTATCATCAATTCCACATGCAATATTACGATTTATCATTAAATAAATTCATATCTGCAGAAAACGGCAATATTCATGCGTCGGACTTACTGTCTTCTGCTGGTCATTGTATAAATGACCACGTAAAGGAATGCCAATCATCTCTTAGACGTAACAGCGATGCTCTTTTACATGCTTACTGTAATGCATGCATTTGTGAACCGTGACTACGTACAGGATAGATATTGGGTAGAAGCAAAAACATGAGTGTGCATGAGCTAATTGAAGTACACCACATTAAGAAATGCCGCGTTGCTTGTATCAGTGACATGCCAATCACACTGTTTTCTGCCAAGATGAATTTCTATAGTGATAAATCAATGTTGCACATGAAATTGATAACAGATTGCCATTAGGTTGGCACGACTCTTTGTTTGCGTACTTGTATTGCTGTCTTCCTTACTGAAATAAACACCTTGTGAGTGTAGGATTCCTCCTGTCACTTTTCTTGCATTCATCCCGTTATTGGATATTGCTTTAAGTATGAACCAAGTAGCCGAAGAACAAGTTCTGCTAATCCACCTACACCTTATGCCTACACGACAGTTATGTTCGATTCATGCATGGTTCACAGCAACTGTGGCAAAAAGGTTCAGGTAGTACCTGTGCAGGACATATTTGGTGCCATGGGTGCTAAAACAGCACATTGCGTGTGCTTGCAAATTGAGCACTGAGATGCAGGCTGTGTCACCTGCTTGGTCAAATCACTCAGTGGCCTGGCTTGTGCAGCAGCCTTTTTGGTTGAGCACAAGCTGCTTGTGCGTTAAGTGTATTTCTAGAACACTTCCACAGTGTTGCACCATGAACGACGGTTATTCGGTTTGACAGCACGGATAAATCTAACAAATTTAACATGAGCATGGAAACACATCAGTATAGTTGAGCCTACAACAAATTTCAAATTGTCGGAGATTATTCTGACTGTGTTTAAACATGTCGAAGAGGCTAGGGGGCATTTCAACATAAGTGGCTGCTGTGTCAGCATACATCATCCTGGCAAGTGTTCTCTGCATGATGTCATGTGCCTCAACTGCACCACCTCACTGAGGGACGCCACATAGCACCACTCGTCACATAGCACCACCTTGTCAACACCACACTGAAAGTGATGGTCGAAAGTGCAGCAGCAAACTTATATATTGGAGAACCGAGGGGTGTTCTATGCACAATGAACTGGTTCACATGGTGCGGTAAACTAAACGTGAATTGAACAGACTCAACTTTGTCACTAACCTGCTGATGCTGTTTCGTTTCCTCTGCCAATGTCTTTCTCCGCTCTTCCTGCTGCACTCTGTGGGCGTCCAGCTTGGAATGCTCAATGTGAGCTTCAAACTCCTTAATCTTAGTTTGATGCTCAAGTTGAAGCGTTTTCTCCTGCATCTTTGACAGCTCCAGTGCCTCCTTTGCATGGCCTTGTGAAGTCGAAACAGGAATGGCAAGTGAGAATTAAGTACTTTGTATGAATAAAACAACAGGTGTGTGAGGTGGTTTCTCCGTTTCAGTAAACACTGGCAAATGTTACAAATACAATTTCACCAAACTGCAAGGATTCAATGATAGCGCTAAGCAAGCCAATGAAGGGTGAAGCCAGTAACCTTGGGCTTCATTTCGTAGCAGCCTGCTATGGGCTAGTTGTTGGCAAAGTTTCTTCGTTAGGATCAGATGTTTCTTCGAGATTTTGATTAAACCTGGTCATCCCGGGCATCACGCGGAACCACTAAGATTATACGTCTATTTCTGGAACGTAAATCATCTGTTTGCTTCGTGGTACTTATAGGCGGATGCCAACTTTCTCTTCCGGTATTCGATCCCTATGAACTATTAAGTGATATTCCGGGCTTAACGAGCACACTATTGCCAGATCGATGATTCGCCGGTCTAGCAGCCAGACGATTCCGGACACTTTTCGGATGAACTCGTATGATGCAAGACTGGAGAGAACATATACTGCTTACGAGCGACAAGTTAGAGCCGAGAAGACAGCATACTCTAGTTTTATTTTGTTCGGGCGCACACCCGAGTACTCACGCGATGCTTCTAGGTCGCGCGCCGCTTTGGCCGCTCTTTCAAGAGCGCTCGAGTCAAAGTGGTAACCCTCCATCCTCGACGATTTCTTTCCATCGTCACCGCCGCCTTCGCCACCACCAGCTGCGGCTGCGCCGCTGCTCGGAACAGTTACGCCGAGGCTCGAAAGGTCCGGCATTTCCCCGCCGCCAGGTTGGTCCCTCTTGATCCCAAATAACCACGACATTTCTGATCGACCGCAAAGATGTGGCCGCGAGCTCAAGTCGCTCCTCCAAGTTCGCCGCGAGAAACACGTGTGCGGTGCGAGCGCCTCCAATGAGCAGCTAGGGCAGTGACTACGGGCAATGCTACGGGCGACCGGCGTCGACTTGTAGTCATCATGTGATCTACGATCGTGCGGGTGCGGGCAGGTGCGGGTATCTAGGCGTGCGAGCGCATGAAGCCGTAGTAAAAAAAATTGTAAAACATGAAGCCTTTTACTTTAATCTGAACCTATTAAAATCAAACTAAACGACGCTTTGCTTAAGTTGGTTTCCAAACAAATTACGCTGTTTGTTTTTTTAGAACCTAAAAAGTCTCATTAATTAAATTTAAATATAGTGGTCTTTTAAACTCTACCTTCTTGTGGAGCTGCTTTATTTTTGCTATTCTCAAGTAATTTTTTTTCATGCATCAAGAAGCGATTAGCCAAGGATTGGCTGAGTGCTCCATCCGCGCGTTCTATGCGCGCGCTGGCTGGCGGTAGCCGGAATCGCCGGGTTGTTGAGAGCGTCGCTCTGAACAGCGCATGATGTGTACGAGCGACTTGAGGCGATTTCAGCGCTTTCTCACAACTTATGCTTAAAAACACTCGTGGCGAGTCACCTGTGAGACATTGTATTTCTTTTCTTTTATTGCTAGTGTTGAGTATTGTTTCGATAGCTTTCAGATGGATTTGTTCAGCGATCTCCCAGAGCCAGGTATCATTTGGGAAACCCTCTCGGCGCTCTGTATGGTAGTGGTTTCAAAGGTGTCGTTCACACTTTGTGTCTTGGATTTTTATGCTTTGCATTAAGCAGAAAGCGTGTCCAAGGCCGTTCGGCAGGAGCCAGTGACCAAGGAGATCGGCCGAAAACTGATCACGAAGGCGCAGAACGACGCACTTTTCGACGATTTGCCATCACCCTCTTCAGCCGAGGAAAAGGAGCCCGTTCCACAGTCAATCAAGAGGCCCCGAGAAGATGAGGAGGACGCGCAGAATAAGAGGCCCGCGCAAAGTACGAGTGATCCATCTCCATGCTCTTCTACCCTTGCTAATTAACACCATTCTTGCAGGTGTCATTACGCTGCGTGGCTTCGTGGCGGAACGCAAGGGAGAGCGGGAGGACATGCAAGACGCGCACGTCATCCAAGATGCTTACCACACAGACATTCCTCAGTTGCACGGTTCCATGTTAGTAACGACGTGGTGCTTCGTTGGCCAGTTTCGCGATCGTTTTCTTGTAGACGACCACAACAGTGCATTTTGGCCACGCAACTTGCGTCTATATAAATACTTGTGCTCGTTTTTTTTGCAAGAAAGCGTACAGTTTCGCTGCTAGCTGCCAGACAGCATCACCTGCGGATGCTGCTTGTATCATATTAGCGTCATAAGCATGCCGCGCTTAACTGAGCCTACGCTTGACTCTTGCCTTTCACAGTTAGACTGTAATTGAGACTAGTGATTCTTGAATCACTCGTGAAACGTTCCATGCTGACCAGACTGAAAGAACTACATAGTCCATACATTTCCTCACTCCATTGCTCTGTAGCTTCACGCAGCTTCGTAGCATCTAGGAAGAATCTTTTGGAGTTCACACTCATGTGCCAGACTTAGCAAGTCTTAAATTGAGCTGGCATTTAAAGCAATTTTGGAATCTGGTAAACGAAGCTGTTCATAAAACTACTACTACAATGTAACATAGCTAACATTAAACCAGATAACTTGCTCTTAAGAATGTCCCCGCAGAGCACAAACACCATTCCAGATTAAAGATTATTGGGTAATGTGTTCATATTTATTCTGAGCCATGAAGAGCACATTTGTGCCAAAAAGCAGTGCAATGTTACTTGAGTAAACATTAATTATTGATTAGCTTGATGAACTATCCACAGCTGGTAAGGGGACTTCACTCCAGCATACCAAAAACACTACTGTGGGCTTTGTGTTAACTGTTCCATGCTTCAATTAGAATATTGAAGTATGAAACTCAGCCTAAAGAAAATGATACCTTGGGCTTTGTGGGGATACGTCTTTGCAAGCTACTTGTAGCATGGAGCACTTTCTTTTGCTTAGTGTAATAAGGTTGTACCATTTACTTCAGTTACTTGTTTGCAAACTCAGTGTTTTATGGAGCATATTGGAGGCCACATTTAACGCCACCTACCTTATGTTGCAGATGTCGGCTTGCATACTATGCTGTCTTTGACGGGCACAACGGTTCGAGAGCGTCGCGGCACGCAGCTCAGCAGCTGCATCGGCAGCTCGCCACCCGATTCCCGAAGGGTACTGCCTGCCTCCTCCCCATTCTTGTCTCCCTTGCTTAAACACTTAGGGCTCAAGGTCAGTTTATTAGTCTACATGTTCTCTTGCCTCTCCCTCAGCAGCTGCACCCACGTCATACGTACGCAGTGAGGTGGTAAAAGAAAACATACCTGTTATGGCCACAGCTGTGAGAGATTGCACTCCTGTGTGGTACTACATTTGTAGTCTGCCATATCACTATCTACCTGTAATGTTTTGTAATGCTGACAAGGCACAGACAACCTGACCAGGTTATGAATGGTTGCTCGTTAATAGTGGTTCTTTCTTAATAGTGAAAATACAGGGCATGAATTCCTGTAAACTGTTTTTAGAAGGTCAGCACACACTATATTCAGTTATATCTGACAAGGACATTTGCTGGCTTATATTTCTTGTGCTGTGAGACACCTGAGTGTCCCATGACACTGAAATGTGGCTATTCTTCAATCAGGTGTCTGGGCAGGTCTGAGTTAGGCACCTTTAAAACGTTTTCTTTGCAAATTGTAGCTGTGTTCTATTCTTACAGAGCATAACAGGTTCCTTGAGTTAAATGTCCCTGATAGAGCGTTACTGGGTGTCGTACTCTTATGTCTTAAAATGAGCTACAACATGCTGCTGTTTTTTGTAATTTATCTTCTTCATAGGGTTAGCTAACTTGCTTTGAAGTGGAGCTTGAAATGTTAAGTAAACTATTTGACAGTCAAATCACATTTTGCTTGGTTTGTGTTAGAACAGGATTTTTCGTTTTGCTTTACCAACTCTAAAAGTTCTTCAGTTTGCCAAATTATTCACAGATTAGTGTGCACTACTGCATGGCTTTCTGTCCAGCTCTTGTCTTTGCCTGCTTGAACTGATGATCAGGCACCTGTGCTGTTCTTGGATGGCATTGGTGCAGCTGAGAAGGGAAGGTCTCCTCTTGTTTATTGGAATGGTAGTTGTATGATACTGTTTTTGATAGTGAACATGCTGTTGTGCAGATGCAATAAAAGCTGCAGCTCTGCTCTGGTCCTTTCAATACCAACATAAGTGCATCTGTTAATGCAGTATGTAGGAGCCCAGAAGTTAAAAGCATAAGTGTACTGAAATGTATATACATGTGGTTATTGTATCATTTGCATTGTGATCACTTTGGTGTAACTACTTGTGCATCTTTCTGAAAATTTCTCACAGTCTGCAGGCGACTGAGTTTGCCAGTAATATTTTTCTGCAATAAAACTCACATTCTCTCAAGGTAGCTACTTTCTGTGCAAGTGAACTATGCGACCATATCTGTACAATTTACTTTAGAAACTGGCGTGATGGCCCAATTTTCGCAACTGCAAGCATGTATCAAATGGCACTTACCATGCCTGTCCCACATTGTGATTGCAGGTGACATGAGCCACGTGGAAAAGGAAATCAAGCGAAGCATCATGGAGAGCTTCAAGAAGACAGACGAGGATTTCCTCAAGAGGGCAGCGAGTTGCAAACCTTCTTGGAAAGACGGCACAACAGCTGTTATTGTGGTTGCCATTAACAATACACTTTACATTGCCAACCTCGGTGACAGCAAGGTGACTGGCATTCATCACATATTTACTAAATAAACTGGTCCAAACGAACCTGAAGCTTTGCAAATTATTAGACCTCACTTTTCAGCTAAGTGAATAAAGTGCAAAATTATGTCATGTTCATTGATGACTGTTTAGCAGCCTTTCTTTAATGAAGTCAGTATAAATCTTTATTGCATAGCAGCTCTTTCTTTTGTAGAATTTGTGTAATCATTAACAATTGTGTGGCAGACCACAAGCATGCATTCTAGTTGTTCATTCTTATTCATGTTCATTCTTATTTTATCATTTTTACAGGCCATCTTGTGCCGATACCATGAGGAGTCGCAGAAGCACATCGCGCTTCCGCTGAGCAAAGATCACAGTCCAACGGACTATGGTGAAAGGATGCGCATCCAAAAGGCAGGAGGATATGTGAAGTTAGTGCTTTTCTGTTGCTTTCCTGTCGTTACTGGGTGCGTTTCACAATGGAGCTTTTCATGGTTGAGCCACCACTGAATACATATAACCATTCTGCTTTACAGTAATCTCACTTCTATGTCCTTATGCATTTACCTTTTATGACATATCAGGTTACTACTGACAGGGATGGCAATAGCAGTGCTGGTAGCGACATCTTGTAGTGATTCTTCTAACCATAATGCTTTAGAAAAGTTTTTATTTTACATGCGATTTCTCTTCCAATGAAAATAAAAGAAGGGCTGCATGGTAATGATTATGTTGCTGCCGATGCTTTACACCAGTAGCTTAGTAGAATGTAGTTGGTCACTACAGTAATAGCTTTGTCCTGTCTGTTTGAGCTCTGTTCTACAAGATGGCGCAACAATTGTTGTTGCCATTCATCTCTTCAGTAGCCCACTATTTGACAAGGGTTATATATTTATGCACAATCTAAAACTCTCTATTGATGCCCCCGAACTGCAGCGAGTTGTTGACGTCACTATGTCCTGCATTCCATCATATATAGCGTGCATTCCAGTGCAGCTGACTATGTGAATATAATGCTGATGGAAATGTGCCAACTCTCAGATTCAGCTCGTTGGGTTTATTTAAGCTGAATTAAATAAAACTGGGGCACATGAATGGACAAAATAATCCATACATGCCCTGGCACCTGTAGGTCATGCATTTCTTGATATAAAGCTTCCTATTCTGTTCCTGAAATTAGCACATGTGTTTAGGCCATTAAAGCTATCCTAATGGATGTGATGTTTTTATAAGATTTTATTATGTTGCTACAATATATGGTAAATCCTTGTCACTATGTGAAAAGATTTTCTCTGTACTACAGCACTGGCTCATGCCCCAAAAGGCTGTGCTGTAACGTCTCTGCAAAAACTGTTATGAGTGAGCACTGTGTGCATTGACATTTGATTAATGCATGGATTATGAATAGGTTAGTCAAACACCAGAGTAAATATCAGGCATGATAGCGAATTACATTTGTAATAATAGACACGACTCTCCTTTGTGACAGTATGACATTGAGCCATAAATACTGCATGTGTCCTTTAATCGTGCTTTGAGCGATGCAGCGGTGGCATAGAGGTAGACCACCCGCCTCGCGTGCAAGAGGTCCGTGTTCGAATCCCGGTGCTGCACAATTTTCCACCGGATTAAAAAAAAAAAAAATCCACGTGTTGATAAAATTGCATAAACAGGCCTGGAGTGTGGCCTGATCCCGGTGACCAGAACCGGTAACGCACTCCCTCACCAGAGCAGGATTGGCTACAACCTCCTATATGAACACAACAATCAAACCCTGGCCTTCAGTCCCCAGCAGCTGCGAAGCAACTGACCACGGTGGCGGTCAGACCTGCGACGCAGCAGAGGGTGCCAAGAATCCCTGGCTCTGGACAGGCCGCCATTGGAATATGAACCTGGCAAAGTTTAACGCTAGAACGTTATCTAGTGAGGCGAGTCTAGCAGTGCTATTGGAGTAATTAGAGGGCAGTAAATGGGATATAATAGGGCTCAGTGAAGTTAGGAGGCCAAAAGAAGCATATGCAGTGCTAAAAAGCGGGCACGTCCTGTGCTACAGGTGCTTAGCGGATAGACGAGAACTAGGAGTCGGATTCCTGATTAATAAGAATATAGCTGGTAACATACAGGAATTCTATAGCATTAACGAGAAGGTGGCAGGTCTTGTTGTGAAACTTAATAAGAGGTACAAAATGAAGGCTGTACATGTCTACACCCATACATCCAGTCATGATGACCAGGAAGTCGAAAACTTCATGAAGATGTGAAATCGGCGATGGGTAGAGTGAAAACAAAATACACTATACTGACGGGCGACTTCAATGCCAATGTAGGCAAGAAGCAGGCTGGAGACAAGGCTGTGGGGGAATATGTCATAGGCACTAGGAATAGCAGGGGAGAGTTATCAGTAGAGTTTGCGGAACAGAATAATATGCGGATAATGAATACCTTCTTCCGCAAGCGGGATAGCCGAAAATGGACGTGGAGGAGCCCGAATGGCGAGACTAGAAATGAAATAGACTTCATACTCTGCGCTAACCCTGGCATCATACAAGATGTGGACGTGCTCGGCAAGGTGTGCTGCAGTGACCACAGGATGGTAAGAACTCGAATTAGCCTAGACCTGAGGAGGGAACGGAAGAAACTGGTACATAAGAAGCCGATCAATGAACGGTAAGAGGGAAAATAGAGGAATTCCAGGTCAAGCTACAGAACAGGTATTCGGCTTTAACTCAGGAAGAGGACATTTGTGTTGAAGCAGTCAACGACAATCTTGTGGGCATCATTAAGGAGTGTGCAATAGAAGTCGGTCGTAACGCTTTTAGACAGGATACCAGTAAGCTATCGCAGGAGACGAAAGATCTGATCAAGAAACGCTAATGTATGAAAGCCTCTAACCCTACAGCTAGAATAGAACTGGCAGAACTTTCGAAGTTAATCAACAAGCGTAAGACAGCTGACATAAGGAAGTATAATATGGATAGAATTGAACATGCTCTCAGGAACAGAGGAAGCCTAAAAGCAGTGAAGAAGAAACTAGGAATTGGCAAGAATCAGATGTATGCGTTAAGAGACAAAGCTGGCAATATCATTAGCCATATCATTAGCCGGCACTAATATGGATGAGATAGTTCAAGTGGCTGAGGAGTTCTATAGAGATTTATACAGTACCAGTGGCACCCACAACGATAATGGAAGAGAGAATAGCCTAGAGGAATTCGAAATCCCACAGACAATGCTGGAAGAAGTAAAGAAAGCCTTGGGAGCTATGCAAAGGGGCAAGGCAGCTGAGGAGGATCAGGCAACAGCAGATTTGTTGAAGGATGATGGGCAGATTGTTCTAGAGAAACTGGCCACCCTGTATACGCAATGCCTCATGACCTCGAGCGTACCGGAATCTTGCAAGAACGCTAACATAATCCTAATCCATAAGAAAGGGGACGCCAAAGACTTGAAAAATTATAGACCGATCAGCTTACTGTCAGTTGCCTTACAAACTATTTACTAAGGTAATCGCAAATAGAATCAGGAACACCTTAGACTTCCGTCAAGCAAAGGACCAGGCAGGATTCCGTAAAGGCTACTCAGCAATAGACCATATTTACACTATCAATCAGGTGATAGAGAAATGTGCAGAATATAACCAACCCTTATATATAGCTTTCATTGATTATGAGAAAGCGTTTGATTCTGTCGAAACCTCAGCATTCATGGAGGCATTACGAAAAAGTGTGTAGAGTGTTATCTACTTTACTAAAGTAATCACATTTGTTTTGTGCCCTTTGTGTAACGACGGTGACCAAAAAGCTTATTTGGAACTAAAACTTTAAAAAATATAATAATAATAAAAGAGCATGGGTAATCTGTGTGAATATTGTTACGGAAGGATGAAAGAAGAGAGAGAAAGAAGATCAGGGATGCTGGCTTCTGCGTGTTGTTGCCGGTCAGCCATATTAACTACTCTAACTCATCCTGTATACATATTGTAAATATATTCTTTCTATACTCGCAACATCCTCGTAACATATTGGTGGGAGATGCAGGGTACCACAGCTTGAAACAAAGCTCCGAAGTGGATGTCGCATCACCGTCCGCACCATGAATGACGGTGAGCACGCAGGATCAACGTCGTTGCCACCTCCAATGTCACCGTCGCCAGCTACATTGTTATCACCTTCAGTTATGGTTGTGCAACCCAAGGATCCTGGAACTTTCTGCAGGACCGATGGCACCGATGTCGAAGAGTAGGCGGCTATGTACGAACGCGTGGGTGGTATCAACGGATGGGACCCAACGCTAATGCTAGCTAACCTGTAACCTGTTGTTCTTCCTAAGAGGCACCGCAAAGGTGTGGTACGGAAACCACAAAGAGGAGCTAACCAGCCAGCCGTAAAATTGCCGCAAAGCAGGAACTGGCCTCCCTCGCCCAATCCCCCACGGAGTCCTATGTCTCGTATATCTGTGCACTAAACGAGCGAGAAAGAGGCTGTCGCCCTTTGAGCGATTAGTAACGAGATAACCATCAGTTTTGCAAGCGCATGAAGCCGAAACCGCCCACAGAATGGAACCTGTACCGCGACCCGCCCCCGCACGCGCCGATGTGCCAGCAGTAGTATATAGACGCGCGGGAGCAAACTAGCACTAAAACAAACCGTGCAATGAAAACCGAGAAAGGGAGGTGCGTAAAAAAAGTTCCCTGTATTCCTACATAGTGGCAGCACATGGCAGAAAAAAAGCTAGGAAATTGGCGCGCTTTTTAAACGTAAGACGGCGCTGTAAATATACGGCATCAACCATTTTTGGACTTGTTCGCGGTGCCGTATATTTACATCATTGACCCTCAAAGGGTTAAAGAAGGTCCTCACCCCAGCAGCTGCCCGAGTGCTTCGTGTGGCCGATGGCAGCATGCTGGTTGTTCTGGGAATGTGTACTGCGCATTTAATTATAGTTGGCCCCCCTACTTCTGTTCTCTTTGCTGTGATCGACAACTGCCCTCATGACGTTATCCTTGGATTGGACTTTTTATCCGCTCATTCTGCTCTCATCGACTGCACGACCGGCGATCTTCAGTTGGAACTGCCTCAACTCGCCGATGCTCCGAGCACCGCCCCACCGCACTTGTGCTCACTTCATGATGTGCGTCTGTCAACCGAGGCAGTTACTTACGTCACTTTGACCGCCCAGCCAAAGGTTCCGGACGGTGAATATGTGCTTTGCCCCATCATCGACATGCTTTTGAACCGGAACGTTGCTGTTCCGCATACATTGGTCACGGTTACTAATAACGACGTCATTCTACCGCTTCAGAATTTCAGCCATGCCCTCGAGTGATTCTGGCCGGCATGTTCTCGGCCAGCGTTTCTAGTGGCTCCGAATTTTGGCATTGAGAGTCTGAATGCCGAGAGTGGCCTATTAGCGCCAATTGCAGTTCACAGCACTGGTTCCTTAATGGATGACTTCATGCAAATGATTGCACCTGACCTCACCTCTGCACAGGCCATGAACATACGTGTCCTGCTTGAATCGTACAGTGACATCTTTGATTTCAGCGACAGGCCTTTAGGCCAAACATCTGTTGTTCACCACCGTATAAACACTGGAGACACAAATTCTATTCGTCAGCGCCCCTATCGGGTATCTCACACTGAACGTTGAGTCATTGAATCAGAAGTGGACAAAATGTTCCTCAAAGGGGTCATCGAGCCATCAGCCAGCCCTTGGGCTTCACCTGTCGTCCTTGTGAAAAAGAAAGGTGGTACCTGGCGTTTTTGTGTCGATTATCGCCACTTAAACAAAATCACGTGAAAAGACGTCTACCCAATACCACACATTGTGACACCTTGGACTCCTTGCATGGAGCTAAATACTTCTCGTCCATCAATCTTCAATCCGACTACATGTACTGGCATATTTCAGTTGATGAAATGGACCACGAGAAGACTGCCTTCATCACGCCGGATGGCTTATATCAGTTCAAAGTCATGCCCTTTGACCTATGCAATACTCCTGTGACATTTCAATGTATGATGGACTCTCTTCTGCGAGGCTGCAAATGGACCACCTGTCTTTGTTATCTTGACGACGTTATTGTTTTTTCTCCCACGTTCGGCAGCCACCTTACCCGACTCGCTGCAATTCTTGCGGTCTTCTGAAAAGCCGGCCTTCAACTGAACTCCATGAAGTGTCAATTCGGGCTGTGTGCGGCACCTTGTTGACGCAGCCGGTGTCCAACCAGATCCATAAGAAGTTTGCGCCGTATGCAGTTTCCCTGCACCACGTTCTGCTTCTGACGTGCGCTGCTTCGTTGGCCTGTGTTCTTATACTCCTGTTACACGGGCGACCTTAACCGCAATTATTGCTGAACGTGGTTAGCACGGTTACAAGGCAGATGAAACTGCGGTTAGGCAGCTAACCATGGTTGACCGCCACCCGAGCTTGGCAACCTCGGTTTAGCGTAACCGACGTTTCGGAAACGGGAAAAATGGCGGACAGTACTTCTCCCGAGTGCAGCGCTGCTGCTTCCCAGATGTCTTCCAAAAAGCGTTTCATTTGGTCTGACGCGACAACTGAGGCACTGATACGCATTTGGGACGATAATCTGGCCGCTCTGCGCTCAAATAGTCGAAACGCACACCTCTACACAGAGATGATGGCTACGCACAAATATCGAAATTTAAGAACAGCGCAAACAAACTGGACAAGTGAGACACACACAAACGCTCTGTGTTGGTGTGTGTCTCACTTTCTTGTCCAGTTTGATGGCGCTTTTTTAAACTTATAACTTCAGTGTTTTTGACATGTACTTTTTTTGTGATAATGTGTGCAATGTGAAATCGCAGTGTACATACATTAACACCTCAAAGCACTGCCTGTTCTAACTTTGTTATTCTTTTTTTGTAAATGCAAGCGTATAGTTCCAAAGTGCATTCGCGTAAAGTTGTACTCCCTTTAATTATGTAATGAATGTTTTTTAGTTGAAACATTCATTCGTTCATTAAAAATTTTTTTTTGCCTTTTTGTTCAGTGGACTTAATTTTATTTTATATTTACCCATTTATGACCCTTAATTCTGGCTTTTCATATAGTTGTATGCCCACCAGGCGCTGCTCACAACTGAGAGCAGGAGTATCGAAAATAAATAACCTACACATGCAAAACGCAGTCTTACACGTTAAAACTCTCAAATATGACAGTTGTTTTGCTGAAAAATAACGTCTTTATACCACTGTGATCAAATGTCGAAGAAAAATTATTCAGAATGAAGCCTGTACGCAAGCGATCACGCGACGCGTCATCAGACCATTAACCGTGATTGATATAGCCCGTGTAATTCTGGCGGTCTACGGTTCGCATCAACCACGGTTGAGTGAGTTAACCACGGTCAAGTTTGACAGCGGTTAAGCTGCCCCTGTAACTAGGGTATTACTGTCGCCGTTTCGTCAACAACTTCGCCGACGTTGCTCAGCCTTTCACAGATCTTCTAAAGAAAAACACGCCATTCTCATGGGGCCCGCAGCAGTCTCAAGCATTCGCCGCTGTCATCAGGTTTCTGACCACCCCTTCCATACTTGCCCACTTTGATCCATCTGCACCGACCGAAGTCCACACTGACGCAAGCGGCCACGATGTCGGCGCTGTTCTCGCCCAACAGCAGAATGGTACCGAGTGAGTGATAGCTTACGCCAGCTGCCTGCTGGTACCTGCTGAGAGAAATTACTCCAACAGCGAGCGGAAGTGCTTGGGTTTAGTTTGGGCTGTCGCCAAGTTCTGGCCATATTTGTACGGCCGCACGTTTTCGGTCGTCACAGACCATCACGCACTCTGCTGGCTGTCTTCCCTTCGGGACCCGACTGGATGGCTTGGTCGCTGGGCTTTGCGGCTCCAGGAATTTTCATTTATTGTCCATTACGAGACTGGACGCCTCCACAAGGACACTGACTGCCTCTCGCGTCACTCGTGGATCCTCCCAATCCTGTTGCGCATGATCTGGTGACCTGCGTGATGGCTTTGACTGACATGACCGACATGCGCGCTGAACAGCAATGCGACGCATCCTTACAGCCCATCATCGCCGGAGTGCAATCTGGCTGCACCGACGACACGTGCCGCATGTTCGTGCTGCACGACTGCATCCTCTATCGCCGCAATATCAACCTTGATGGCCCGGAGTTGCTCCTTGTCCTTTCTCATCATCTGCGATCCGTCATTCTCGAACAACTTCACGATGCACCGACGGCAGGACACCTAGAGTTTTGCATACATACGACCACATACGAAGCCGGTTCTTCTGGCCGGGTCTCTACCGCTCTGTGCATCGTGATGTCGCAACTTGCGAATTGTGTTAGCGCCGGAAGAAACCTCCTCTGGCACCTGTCGGACGACTCCATCCAATTGAAGTTCCCTCTGAACCGTTGTTTCGTGTAGGCCTTGACCTGCTTGGTCCTTTTCCGACGACGACTAGAGGGAATAAGTGGATCGCCGTTGCTATTGATTACGCGACACACTGCACGATAACAAAGGCGTTGCCAACTAGTTGCGCAACAGACGTCGCCGATTTTCTCCACGACGTCATTCTTCACCACGGTGCACCTCGACAGTTACTTACAGACCGTGGCCGCTCGTTCTTATCTCGAGTTGTCGACGACCTCCTCCACTCTTGTGCCACTGAGTACAAGCTGTCCGCCGCCTACCACCCACAAACGAAGTCTTACGGGATGTCTCTACCGAACAATCACAGAGATGCTGTCGATGTACGTCTCCAACAATCTCCGCGACTGGCACGCCACGCTAGCTTACGTGACGTTCGCGTAAAACTCGTCCCGACATAACACCGCAGGATATTCGCCCTTTTATCTCTTGTATGGTCACGACCCCACATTGCCGTTCGACACCATCCTCCCTTCTGTGCCGCGTGTTGCAACTGAGTACGCTTGTGAAGTCATTGATCACGCTCACATGGCACGCCAAGTCGCTCGATCTCATTTATTAGCCTCGTAGCATATACAAAAAGAGCGTTACGACCGCTGCCATTGCAATGTTAAGTTCACGCCAGGTGCTTGGGTGCTCCTCTGGTCACCATGTCGTTGGGTTGGCCTCTCCTTCTCTATCGCTACACAGGGACTTATGGAGTCCTACGCCAAGTTAACGACGTAAATTACGAGATTTCGCCGCTACACTTTGATGCATCCTCAAGTCAGATGCCTTTTGACGTTGTGCACGTTTCACAGCTGAAGCCATACTTCGCTCACAATTCTACGCCTACCATGCGTCGAGATGGCGTTTCGCCACCCGGGGGTCCTGTTACAGAAGGATGAAAGAAGAGAGAGGAAGGAGAATGGGGATCGGAGATGCTGGCTGCTGCATGTTGTTGGTGGTCAGCCATCTTAACTACTCTGACTCATCCTGTATACATATTGTAAATATAGTCTTTCTATACTCGCAACATCACCGTAATAATATGTTTTATTTCAGGAGTGCAATCATCAATTTTAACCTTGCGCAAGATGATAGTCAGCATCTTGATAATGCAGACCATTGCTGCAAGTTATGCTTAACCCTACATGAAAACCCACCTTGCTTCCTTAGTTAACCATGACTACAAACTTAAGCTTTTGAGTCTGCATGTTCTGCCCTGTCCTTTTAAATTTTGCATATTCTGCTTGAGTGGCAGACACACAACACTATTTCATTTGCTAAACTGCCATGTGGGATAGAAATTGGGTTGCTCCTTGCTCGGACTTCTGCCAAGCACCCAGCTGCCCCCTCATTGTTTTCATAATCATTGCTCAGTTTTGAGAAAAGAGAAAGCAGTGTTGCTGCTACACACCATTGAGCATGGTGAGGTTGCTGGCAGCCACAGTTTTCGACAGTTCCACTTGCTTTCACCGTAGGCATCTTGTTTCAGGAACTGGGCACACTAGTTGGTAGAAAGCATAGGGGTCTGCTGAGTTTCGCATCAACTAGGGAGAAAAGGCCATAAACCTTCACTTTGCTGGATCCCACACTAAAAGGAGGTTTAAAATGGGTTAAACAACACCCACTCAATGGCACTTCTAAACAATACCTTTTCATGCGATTAGCATTCTTAGGGTACTTCACACGTCTTCCGGTGGCTGGCTGGCTGTCTATCTATGTACTGTATGCCTCTAACCATTTTCCTGCCAATTTGGGGCACTGGGTAGTCCATAGTCTCATGGGTAAAGCATTGGGCTGCTGTGCTGCGGGAACTTGGTTCGAAACCAACAGTGAGGCCTGTTTGGGTCATGGATATGTGACATTGAGAATGTGCCGCTCTTCAGTTTGCCTCTTTGATGCCGATTTGGGTCACTCGGTATGTGCTACTGGGTATGCGCAGCTTTTCAATAACAGAAATCCTTAAAACATTTCTCCAGTGCTGGGTAAAATCAAACCCGTCATATATAGTGAGGCACTTTAGTGCGAATGTATATTTTTGCATGCACCACACGCATGTTTCCTGATGGCAGACGAGATTGCACAGTATGTCCAGTGGGAAGTGCAAGACAGGAACCCAAGTGCATACACACCTCATACATGACGCTTTTTGGAGGTGATATGTAACATGGTGTCTCTGCATTGCTTCAATGCTGATCGCATTAACGTCAGAATTCGTAGTGAGATGGGTCCTGCTGGATGTTTTTTTTTTTTTTCAGCTGTATTTGCTACCTGGATCACTTTTTAACAAGAAATGGCATTCTGAAGCAAAATCACCTTTTACCACTAACTGGCAATCCGTGGAAGTTGGCCAGAACTCTTGTTGACAGGCTATATAGATATCAACAGCTCTTCTCGTCCAAATGAAATCAGAGCATTCAACCTTGCACAATTGAAGGACTCTGACTTGTGACTGTTTGTGGAAAAAGTAACCTCTGGCTATGAGGTAATTAAATGCTGATTTGTTTCATTGCTAACTGATGTTGTTACAGTAAAATCATTCCAGAGGGTTTTGCTCACTAACCTCGCCCTTCTGCTGAACTGTGGCAGAACGCATTTGGCTAGCACTGGCTATACACTCCCAAAAATGAACTACCATCTCACCACTGAAGCAGGTTTCACATGCTGCAGATTCGCTGTTGATCTTAAAGCGGTGACAGCGAAATCTGGGCATTTATAGCAAATGGGAGGGTGACAGTAAAATAATTCAGGCTTGCTGAAAATTTTTTCAGCCACACTTTGTCTATCTAATAAAACATGTGACATGCAGTGGTGTGTTGGCAGGAGTGCACATTTGCAATGTGAAAGGTTGTAAGTTGCCACAGTGGCAATTTCCGATCTTTCATACACAGTGGCAACTTCTGACACCTAAAGTTGAAGGATCTTGAAACAAGACTTTCTTGATTTTTATGGTCATGTAGCCTGTCACAGTGTTATTGCATTGTTAAGTCACAACACTTAGGAGGAAGAACAGGCTTCACGAAACTCTGCCTGCAGGGACGGACGAGTGCTAGGTGTGCTGGAGGTGTCACGCTCTATTGGGGATGGCCAGTACAAGCGGTGTGGTGTCAGCTGCCTCCCAGACGTAATGCGTTGCCAGCTGACGCCTGCCGACCGTTTCCTTGTGCTTGCCTGTGACGGTCTCTGGAAGGTCTTCACCTCGGACCAGGTTCTTGCAAGTGTGCTCGCCACTTTGCAGGTGAGTGGTGGCCCATGGAGGCTAAACCGTCTGTTGTAAATCTTAACATAGACACAAACAAAAAAGGAAGTTCATACAAGTATAGACAGTGGTATATCCAAGTTGTTTATTTGTGACCGTGATACTGCTGCTCATAACAGACGACAGCACCACCACTGATCCTAATATACCACATTTTAGGAAAAAAAAAAGAATCTGGTAGGACATATCAGGGACGCAGCAACAGTGGTGTTCGGGAAAACTCTTGTCCGTTCTGTAGAGGGTGTGTGCATTAGGTTACAGAAATGGCATAACCAAATACACAACTTACATTTATTCACACATTAGAAAGCTTACATGCTTAGCTTATGCTGCAGCAATTGGGGGCCTTACAGTCTAATTTTGTAATTGTGCTCCGTCTCTATTCATAGTGGGCCTGTTTGTTTTGCAGAGGGTGTTTGGGCACTAGTGTAAAGAAATGACCTCCCTACTGGTGGCATCCTAGATTGTCCTGCACTGCTCAAGCCCGCCACACTCGTAGATGGTTGGGGCTTTTGTGCTTGCCTCAATCTCCTGTGCTTGAGCTCTGTATGGAGACAAACACATTCTACCATGGTCAGAGGGGTTGGGCATTCCTGTGGTTTGCTGTCCAAGTTTCTTCACGCCCTTTCTGGACTCAATGTCTCGAATGCAGGGGTGCCATAGTCAAGCAAGCTTAGAATTTCTGCAACGAATTGCACATTTGTAGGCCTTATAACTCCTTATGAGCACTGGTTTGAGTTCGATTAACTATAATTATTATGACAGAGTGAGTTCTCGCAAACAGGACCAATCCTGCTCGTATCGACAAACGTGCTGCCAAGCTATGCCTCTCTGACCACCCTGTGCGGAGCTAGATTTGGCTCCGATTGCATCATGCAAGGCGCAACACGCCGTCATCTGCACACACAACACATGAATGACGAAGTAATGGCTTCCTTCCTCTACACAATGATGCCAAAGTAAGGTGTGTGGGTAGTACAGTTGCAAAGGTATAAGCAATAATGCAAGAATGATTTTGTTGTATGCGGTTTTAGGTAGCGAACCCCTATGATGACTGAAATTAAAGACATTTCACGTAAAAAAAATCTGATGCTGAAAAGTCTTCGCAGACTTGAATGATTCCTTTGGCTCTGAACCTATTTACCATGACATCAGTGTGGCTCTTACAGCAGAGGCCACACTGCCTGAAGGACAACTTCCTTGCAATGCACGTAATGTAATCCTGATGCGCGTCAGTTTTGCATATTGTCTCCTCCATAACGTTGTCTCCTCCATAATAATGGTAATACAGTTGACTTCCATTAGTTCGACGTTGACGGGACTGATGAAATTGACCAAATTATCCGGCAGGTCAAATAAAAAAGAAACGGCAAAAAGAACAACGTCCAAACGCATCACTGCTTTATTTAATAGTACAGTTATACCTCGACATAACAAAATTAGTAAAATCGGCAATTTACTTCGTTATATTGAAATTCGACCTTTTATAAAATAAGTACAATCGCTGCTTACATGGAAGGGGCCATAAAATATTCCGAATTATTGGGCCATCAGAAAAAGGAAATTTGAATTAAAAAAAAAATATTTTCTCAAGTTTAAAAGTTGCAGACGAAAAATAGTTTCTTGCCGTATCAACGAAATCTCCACATCGGTGGTATGAAGCGAAGCCAGACATGTTTTTCTGCCCACTGTGCCCTCGCTGCTGACAGTGTTGCCCACAGCGCCAGTAGTGGAGAGCGAATGCTTCAGCTGCCTCTCGCTTCAATGCTTCAAGATTACGGAACCTCCAGCGTCAAATTCGTGGGAAGCAGCACACGGTGCCACGCCCTCTCAGCCATTGCTCACGTGGCAGATTACCTCAAATAGAGGACATGTGATGTGTGTGTGCGTTTAGCCATGCACAGCCGTGGCAGTGCTAAAAATGGAGATGCTCGCCAACATGCGCCCCCCCCCCTCCCTTTCCAACCCACTCCCCCCTCACTTTGTCGCGTGCACTTGATTATGTTACCCCCTCCGCCCATCCCCTTGCTCGCCCAGGAGGACAGCGCCCATCAGGGCACTGTCCTTCCCTGCTCACCCTTTATTGTCTTGGTATAGAACCTACGCAACAGCAGTAAAATTTTGTTATGTAGAAATTGTCTATAAAACACTTCATTATATTGAGGTTCTAAATACATGATGTTCTATAAACAAGAAGTTACAAAATGTTGTATTGAGAGCTCTGTCATATTTAAGTTCATTATATTGAGGTTTAACTGCATTTACCCAATTCTAACATGTCCCCAAAATTCAACACACACGTAGTTTTTATGGGCACGAAGTAGAAAACTAACATAGAAATGACACTAGCGCTCCCGAACGAAATAGAAATCTAATGCACATGGTCTTTTTAGCTAGAAAAATTCAGCGTGTCTCTAATTCCAACAATTAAAAAAAAAAGGCAGTCATAGTTTCGCTCGAAAGGCGAAGCATCGATTACGATAGCAAATTAGTAGACGGCTACACGGAGTATAGTAGTTTGATCGGCCGTGTAAACTTGTAAACTATCACCTACTAATTAAATTAACAAGCACGGTATCGCGCATGTACAGGTAAACATGAACACATCTCAGTCTATGATTGCGGAAACTCACTGTCAAAACGTTGGAGTGAGGAAGTACGGCAGCAGCAGCGAACGAATTAACCTTCGTGCTGCGGTCCCGCTTCAATGTGACCCAAGCATCGAAAGCACAGCACATGCGAAGCTGCCAGCATTGGTGCACTTTGCCCACATCGCAGATCGCTTTCAAGATATGGCGCCCGCACGGTCTCGCTGTACGCAGCAGCTGCCAATGACAGTGGATGGGCAGGTACAGTTGCTGCCCTGACAAAGACAAGTGCCCTTGTCAAAACGTTGCCGTCAGCAATATTCCTTGTTCTAGTGCTGTTAATTAATCACTTCAAGCCTTCCTGTGAAACTCTCTCTTGTTTTGGACAGCAAATTAAGTTCTTTCTTCAGTTGCAGTGAAAGCAACAGGCACATGTGTATCACTGAGATTTGCACAAGTAAGAATATAGGTATATCCTAAATATAGGTCTGCCTCTGACTTGATGGTTAATAAAAAGGAAAAAAAAAAGAAAGTGCTAAGCAGTTAATCAAGTTGCTCATTCGTCGTCAGAGATGGCAACTGCAACTGAGCCATCAGGATTCTTGTCCTGGCATGGCTGCTGTCGCTTTTGACATCCAACAGCACATCATCGATGATGTCAAGGCATTTGTTATTCAGGACTGAGCACGCGGAACATTGTCATCGTGCAATGAGCGGCACGCACTAAGTATCTGATCATGTGTGCTGATCACTGCAGCTGGCCTGTTAACGCTTGTCTTTCTAATGGTTTCCTGTCAATAGCACCTTCAAGTTTTTCGCACTGCAGTAGCCACCATGACCACTTTCCTGACCACTTTCCTTCTCAGCAGATAGCCCTTCTTCCATGGCAGTCTTATTTCTAAGCACTCAAAGCTCATCTGCTTTTGCAGGTAGAACTCTTTCAGTGAAAAGTCGGGCCTTTCCACTCCATGAACAGCGCACTTGTGAGCAAATTCAACCACACTTACAATGAGCAAATTTGTTATTACTGGGAGAATGTGTTCTTGACGCTCATGAAGAAATCCTTCCGTGGTATATTGAAGTTCATTATAAACAACATAGTTGTGGCCGCAGGTCGAAGCTTTCAGAGAAAATTGCGAAAATGGTAAATTGCTGTGCTCCCGCCACGTTCCCATTTGCTTCCGTGTATTCTATCACATCGTTTTTAAATGCAGTGCTAAAGTCAAGCCGAGACTTGCTAATTTTGCACTCCAAGACGAGTTTGCGAGTTGAAAAGCAAGTTTGCACAGAGGTTGCACACCCTGCATGTTGGCAGTGGCAACAACAAAAATGGCAATACTCTCTCTGTGCATATTTTGTTCTTCTTGTCCCAAAGTGGCCATGCGACAATGGAAATTGTGCCAAAGACCGCTGTATAAAACAACGAGACACTGTTCCTCTAAATTTTTTGAAGAAAGCTCAACCTATAATTGGTTTTTTATGGTACATGTTGTGGGGTTCTCCTCTCGTACTCTTGGGACAAAGGAACGACAACACAGTAGTGCAAACAATCACATGGGCATTTATTGCACCTTTCATAGATCAATGCCTGCTAGCCGAGTCGCTATCCACAAAACATGCCGATGGGCGCGCGACAAATCTAGAAGTCCGACTCACCGCGACCGGAAGCAAGCGAATATGTTCGCCCCATGCTGGATCCCAACGCCTGGTCCTTCGCGTGTATGGTCACGTGAATTGTGGCGCGTTCGAAGGCGGCTACGCGAGGCGGTCTCGCAGAAGCATCGGTCGCCGCGCGCGCGGAATGTCCGCGCTGTTTGGCGACCCGCCGGGAAAGAGCCCTCGCGCCTTCACCTGCCTTCACTCCCGGCGCCCAAGCAACCTCGCCTGTCGGCGGCGTTAGCAGCACAACACTCGCGCCATCTCTCGCACTGCGCTTCAACCACATCGACCGCCGCGGGCGTCACGCCGGCCACGCGGCGAAGCGGGATTACAGGAGACGCGCCATGCGGGAAAAACATATCAGGGGACGCGCGAGAGTCGCGCATCCCCACAATGTTGGGTAGCTCAAGAAGCAAAACTCAGTTATGTGTGTATGACATAATTTATATCGTATTGATTGGGAAAGATATTACTTTTTGGGGGTGCTTTTTGTTGATACAAATATGTAGCCTCTAGCCTGATTTTCTCTCTCTCTCTCTCTCATCTGTTAGGTTTTTTTTTTCCACTGTGGTGTGTTGTGATCACTGGTTGTACCATTGTCTGTTTAGTACCAAAATTTAGACAGTCAACAGGTGAGGAGTTAGCGCCGACTTCAGACAGACACATACCCAAACCTACATACACTTAGCCATATTCACCACACACTGTGCAATGACGAATGCTCGTGGTGTGGTGATACCCCAAAGCTACCGCACATCAGGTGGATGTGCCCAAACAGACCGACACATAAATTCCACACAACTAAAGACACAAGATTTTAACAGGCGGTGGAAGGTGCAGCTTACGGACGAGGATCAGGATAGCCAACTTACCCTCCTAGACCAAGCCCAGTGAGCCGCTCATGCCAGTGGAGCCCTGGACTAGGGGCCCCAACCACAGGACCTCAAATTTTGTTTTATTCTATAAAGTTTCTTTCTCTCTTTCTCCTTCCACGTCCGTCAATCGAAACATTTTGAAACACTGTCATTGACAAAGTATTAAGTGGCGTCTGCCATGGGGTCAATGAGTGAGCCAGTGAATGCACGCTGTCACGCGTCTTTGTGGAAGCAAACTGCCATTCCTCACGAGGTGCAGCAGGCGCAGAGCAGTGTTGCCAGATGGCCCCAACAAAAAATAGCCAAATGATCTCAAAATGTAGCCCAAAGATAGCCAGACTCAAATTTTTGGTGAGTGCAAAGTAGCCAAAAGCATGGCCATAATGTTTGATGATGTTCTGCAGGTGTCTTAGAAGGCGTAGATGATGTCCGAACCTGACTGCGTATATCCGGCTACAAAATTTCTTCCGTCGCATGCAACCAGCACAGCACTGGCCTCAAGATCTGCGTAACAAATTCTAATGAGAGGTGCCACTCAGACGTGCATTTGCACACCACCTATTGTTACAGTGAGCCGAAGGACTTCTTTTCCGATTTACTCATGACATTATTGGTATTTACTGAGCCACATTCTTAGCTAACTTCAGTTCCCACCTCACTTTACCCGAGACATTTTTCTATAAGAGTCAGGCAAAATATTGCCTGCTCCAACATCGAGGATGAGCTTTGGCTGGTTACGATCGAGTGCCCAAGGGGCGGCCCAAGTTCAAGACATATTGGAATAGGGATGCCTTTCCTGTGCTTGGCTCATAAAACAAACATGTTATTTATCTCCCGCTCTCTCTCTCTCTCCATTTTGTATGTTTTACTTGAAAGCAGCTCGACGCTGAGTGAGCAAATGCTGTCGCTTGGAGGCACACTGGACTTTGGAGAAAACTTGAAACCTTCTTACATTTTCCTCGTACGAAGAATTGGCAGTTTTGACTGCAATTCACCTCTAAGTGGGAACAAACAGAACGACCTGCTGGCCCATAACAGAAGAGGTGAATTAAAGTTTATAGTTTTAATTTCCACCTGGATTACAGCGCTGGCAATAATCCAGGTTGTATTAGTATTGAAACGAGTTGAACGGCACAATATTTAAACAGGCATTCGCTGGCAAGGTTTGTGCAATGTGAAAACGTATATGTAAATTTCTGTGAATCCAGGTATGAATGCGTCTGCTGCAAACTTTCTGATGGCGGCTGGGTACCTTACTTTCAATGCAACTTGAAAAAAGAAATGTAATTCCACTAGCAAACACACAAAATCGATTTTATGGGTCGTGCACGGCTGTCATGAAGTACAACATAAACTCCTTTGTCTAACAAGTTCAGGCACTATACATCGGAATAAAAAGTCAGAACACTATATTTACCTCCATAAACTGGCAAAAACGCTTTTCCAACCACCACTACGATGTGTGCAAAAATAATAAAACATGGACGTAACAGTACCACAAGCACATATTATGTATACCAAATGCATTTTTTTTTTTCTCATCACAGCTGAAAAATACGCCAAAAAGAAGGGAGCGTAGCGCTGGGATGACATGTAAACATGGTAGCCATGACTTAACACCATCCTCCCAGTGCTGACATTGCCTACAAATACAGCCTTCGAGATTGCCTACATATCTTTGTAGCATCAATGACATTTGGGTTTTCATAAACTGGCGTGGTCTTCGGGACTTGGAAGTCTTTAAGACAAAAATAGCCCAAATATAGCCATGTAGCCAACTTGGAATTTTCGATGCCAGCATAAAAAGTAGCCCAATTTGGCTATTAGTAGCCCGATCTGGCAACTCTGGCGCAGCACTGACTCCTCGTCAGTGGTGCAAATACAGTGCGTCATTGACGTTGTCAAACTAGCCAAGCCACCACTTTGTACGCTGCAATGTTCAAATGGCGCCCTCGGTGCAATCGATGTGTGCAGTTATAGTGCGCCGCAGTCGGTAATGCCCATCGTGCCACCGCTATCTTAGAGGGTGTTGCTGGAAAGCTCGCCACCTGTCAACAGAGCACACATCGTCTAAGGTGGCAGAGTTCAATATATCCATTTTACGTCCGACCCCATTCGAAGTTAAAGTTTTAGAATGCATGTGATTTTCTGGGTGATGTAGAAAGCATTCGATATACGCAATAATTCATTATATCTGTGTTCAATATATCGAGATTGGACTATATTACAAGTAATTTCCTTGCCTACTCTATAGGTAGTGCGCATCTTGTTGACGCAAGAACTCGGAAATTATGCTGATGTTTCTCAATTACCTTATTAAGCGTAAGAAAGGCCACTTTGCCTCATTGTTAAATGTTGAGATGGGAAAGCCACAATCCAGCTAAAGTAATCTGCAATTTGATAAATCCACTGGGAAGTCAGTTGAATTTGTTTTTAGTATCATAATTACATGCCATCAAAATTCATTTATTTGCCAAATGATGAAATAAATGAAGAACGCAGGCTGCCCAAGTGTAGCTGGCAGCCTAATCACCAAGCTCTGTCGTCCATGCAACAGTGTCTTGTTCATAGAGTGGAAGATAACTCTGCAGGCAGCACTAACCAGCTGAAAAGAAATTCTTCAATGGGTCCTAGTAATGTACGCCTGCCTAGTATGCTGCTACTTTTGTAGGTGAAAAAGGCATTGCATTTCTGCCAACTCTTACAATGTTTACTACCATTTTATGATTTTGCAGTTGTTTCGTCGGGTTTTACTACAAATAATTTTGCTTGTGAACAAGTTTCACTTGTCGGACTCAGTTCGATCATGCCCTTGAAAGTCTTCTGATTGTGAAAGGGTACTGGAAGAGCACCTACTTCGAGCAAATTTATTCATACAGGTTCTTGAATCAGGTGAAATTTTCAACAGCAGTCACTGAAAAAGCCGCTGTGATTTAAAAAATGTTCTATTGCTTGTTCCAAGTTTGCTGCTGTATGTGTGCCTGAGCACATTAAAAAAGTGTCTTAAGCGCACACTTTTCTTTACGTGCCCAAGACAGGCATTTTAAATATGCATGCCCAGTGTACATTTCGATAGTGACCTGGGCTCACTCGTGGTTTTCAGCTCTCATTGTGAACCCAGTTCCTCTGAACGAAGCATACAGTTGTCCAAGGGAGTAAGTGGCATCCCATCACGACAGAGGCAAACAGAGCTGCTGATTTGTTTAATGGCAATACCTATTTCTTACTTTCTACTATATATGAAGAAGAAAAGTGAGCGGCAGAGCGCTTCTGATCAGTTCTTTTGTCCTGGATCTTTAAAGAAAGCCAGGACACAGACAGGAGGAGTTCTTCACAGTAGCTGTCTTCCATCTCATCTAGCTGATGGATACTTACTCAGACTGAACTGACAAGTGTTGATCTTAGAGGTGCAGGTGGGTTTGTAACAGTAGCGTAAATATTCCCCCTTCCTTCAACAACTCTCTTTGTATTGTGAGCACTCTCCTTCCTTACTAAATACACATTAAGAAATTTTTTTGTCTTATATTGCTTCTATTGCATGATCAACCAAAATCCTGGACTTCAATAATAGGTTTCCCTCAGGAAACAGTAGGAAAACGTGCCTCGCAGAACAAACATGCTCCCTGAATGAATTAAGTTCGTTCTGCGAGGCAGCACTGTAACAGTAATGTTACGCATGTAGCACCAACATCCCTCCTCCCTACACCCAAAAAACAAAAAAACGACAAAAATGTTGCAGTGTCTAATTTATTGTGCGCAAGCCTCAGGTGTAGTGTTCTTCGTAGCTCACAGTGTTTATATCCTTGTTGCAGGATGAAACGATAACAGCAGAAGGGGACAAGAAGAGGACACTGGAGCTGCGATATGAGGCCGCCTGCAGCAAACTCGCCAATGAAGCTGTGCGGAAGCTGAGCGGAGACAATGTCACCGTTGTCATTGTTGACATAGAGAAAGATAGGCAGTGAATCCTTGGGCCAGCTTTGGGGAGCGTTCCTGGTATTGGTGCCCCAGAGGTTCTTATGCAGCAATATTACTTTTTCTTCAGCCTTCACTTTTCTTTTATTTTTCTCTCTCTCTCTCTCTTTCGTCTTGAGACAGTCCACACATCCTCTGCTCATACCTTGCTCATCTTCATGCTGCTGTTGTTATTTTTTTTAGTGATGAATATTTGTTAGTGTTTTTCAGAGCACATAGGCAAGTGTGACTGACTGGCTTGAGAGAAATATTTATAAAAAACTACTCCTGAGGGTTTTAATTATGGAATGCATATTAGCACTTGACTTCACTGTGATGACAGAGCGCACATATTCTGTCTGCCGAAAGCACCGAACTCATCAGCAAAACGTGTTCTGATGCAAAGAACACAACTCTGCACCAAGGAATTGATCGATGACAATTGCTTTCTCCATTGTGGCTAACTATGCTTTCTTTATGCCCTCAGTTGAAGCTACTTTCCGCCATTCCTGTGCTTCAGGTGAATCCTTTTGTTTGTGTGTCTGTCAAATTTCTATGAGGCTCCTTGCTTTTGGCGAGAAAATATATTGCAGGGTCTTCAGCATGCTCAGGCTCCTAACGTAACTGATGAGCCAGAGGGAAAAGCAAGCTATTTGTTTTATGTTGAAAAATTCAAAAACTAAATTTAAGTAGGAAAATTGTATAACATGCAATCTCACTTTGTCTTAATTTGTTGGCTTCTACGTTGTGTGTGTTTGTGCCGCATGAGGATTACATTTGCCACTTAATTTTTGTTGTAAGGAATGCCAAGGAAAAGCATCTTTCATTTACATTTCGGCACTGAAAAAGAAGTGATCACTGAACGCACATCTATTTGTTGATTACCACATTCTTTTCTTAACACACTGCATCATTGGCGTCTTGTGAAGCATTCAATATGCAGGATCATTTGAAACGCTGCCTCTTGTGGGATTAGTTTCTTTAATACTTATGTACTCCTAATGTGGGAGCTTCTTTTACAGAAAGTGTATCGCAACAAAGAGTCATTTTTTTCTGTCTTTTCCTAGTTAAAGTTCTAAATGCCCCCTTTGTTTGCTGTCTTTTCCTGGTCTTCAGGCAGCTGTGTGCATTGAAACATTTCTGGTCAGTTGCCTCTTAATGCTGCATGTTCCTGTGATGCCATATTTGCCTGCTGATGTACTGAGCTTTGCTCAATGTTCGCACAACGGAGAACGCACACCCTTTCTTCCATGTCTTTCTAAATTTTTTTTATGTGAGTGATATGCAACGTAAGCAGTGTCTAAGTGCTTTGCATTGTCAAAATTATTGTCTCCATTCATTGCAAAATGTTATATAATAAAGAAACACACTTTGCCACAGAAATTAGGCTTGTTTGTTAAAAAGGTGCACCCATAGATGTGATTGCATTGAAGCCAGTAACCTTATAGGAATTTGCTGGGAATAGCATTCACTCTTTTCTATAGCTGGAACAAAAAGAATGTTGTCACAGCTCACAGAAAGTGCATCATCAGTGGACCCTGCAATGAAGCAGCTGTACATGAACAGTAGAGTTTAATTGTCACATGGTAGTTTTGTGATTCACTATTTCTGTGAATAGCTCAAGATGTGGCGCTTACTATATTTAAGTGCATTTAGTGTATTTAGCAGTTCCATTACTTTGGCACATCATGGCGTGCTTTGAAGTGCTCAGTTGGCTTGTTTGGTACATCTGTTAAAAATGGAGACCTAACAGATCAACAGAGGACACAGGCGAAACGACAAGTACACTGCTCTAACAACCAAATGGTTCATTTCTGAAAACAGCTCATGAAAGAATGCAGAAAGCACACAAAAAAGGATCAGCACAGCAGCAGGTTTATTTGCAGACAAACCCTTTTCTGCAATGTATTTCTGTTGCATATGTTAAGATACAATAAAAGTGTTTCTAAAACACTAAATATAATAATGACAGGAGCTGACATGTGTCTATATGAAGATACTAAAAGCTTCAAATAGCTCATAGGCACACTGTTTGTTGTGCTTATTATTTTAGATTCAAAGGTAGCAGTTCAGCCTCATATTTGACAGTAGCTGCCAAGATAACTGAAGAAGATCCTTTTAGTGAAGCAGTATGTTCACATAGGCAGTTGTTGCATCTTCCCGTTCGATCAAAGTAGCAGTGATTACGTGTTAGTGGAATCTTGCACATAAGATGTGTGCAACACTCAACAGAATGACAAACACATTTCTCGGAATGAGGCTGTTTTTCACATGAAAAATCGCCCTGCCGATGCCGAGAGACATACACAAGTATCTGAGAATAGATCCAATCCCGAAAAACATGCATTCGAACACCATGCAGAAAGGAGGAAGGCCAGAGCCAAAGCCCTCCACAGGCAATATTCAAAAAATAAGGAAGCAGTCCGTACAGACATTGCAGAGCTTTATGATCATGGCACCTTTTTGATGGGCATCGTGGGCACAGACCTAAAATTGATCTCTGCCCCCTCTGCATGGACCAAAAAGGCATACGAGGTGGAGGAAACGGCCATTGCCCTAGCCATTATAAGCACAGAAGTCAACATGAACTTTAGTGACTCTAAGACAACCGTTCAAAACTTTGCAAAAGGCTTGGTCCACAAACCCACCAAACAAATCCTAAAATTGCATTATGAAACATCGTTCCAGCGCACATATGAACATAGACGATAAGAGAAGGACAACATGCCAGCGTTCGTGTTGTCCATCTCTTCTCGTCTGTGTTCAAATGTGCACTGGAATGATGTTCATAATGCCAATCGCAACCAGCTAGCCCAGCTGTCCATACTTAACCTAAAACTGCAAAATTTCAGCGTCAGACCCATTAGAATCACATGGGTCCTGGCCCACATGTCACATCTTGATATTCTCAAGACCACAGGTGGCAAACAACTTAGCCCGAGGTTTCGTCAACCGGCCTGGTCCTGAGGTCGGCCAGAAAGAACTTGACCACCTAACACGAAATTACATTATAATATAGAAACAACAGAAGCGCTCCCGCCGCCGGACAAAAGCCTTAATAAACCTCGTAGCAGAAGCTACAGACTGACACCTTCCCGAGCCCCTACATACAGGATGTTTAAGCTAACTTTAGCACTTAAAAATATGCTGATGCACTCTAAGACGACGCGACCAAATGCATATTTCTCACTTTTGTATGTAGTGTGTCACACTTGTTTTTGTATTTTGCTTAAGTAGATAATTAGTCAAGATTAATTAACCAACTTCTAAAGCAACAAAGCTGGGAAAAAATTCCATTTAGAAAGATGCAGAGCGATTTACAATATGTCCAAATAAACAGTTTCTGTCTTTCTATGTATTAAGTATTAGTGTTTTTCCGCTTACTGCAAATGCCCGCAAAATACGAAAAAAAAGCCACGTGACACGCCCGCTTGCACGTTGTGCTTGCAGCTCTCAAACATTTCATGCACAAACGAACATAGCACCCAGCAGGGCGTGCTGCCACTTTAAAGGCAACAGGACAGTGAATCTGTCGTTGGCTGTGCAGTTTACAGCACCAATGTGCTTCCCTCGCGGTGGTTCATGATAGCAATAAGCAGACGCAGCGGGATCATCACTATTCACGCAGCAAAATACATGCCCAATAAATTTTGTAGCAATGTTAGATATTGTTTTTTAAGGAAGGAGCCTGGCACCACAACTTTGCTTGAGGAATTGGGATGCATTTAGAATATTGCTTATGCAAGAGTGAAACATTTTCTGGAAAAGCTAGACTCAACTGCAGCTACAAATCGCAAGTAGGTTTTACTGAACAATGTTCAGTATTGGAACTAATTGAACATGCATATTTCAAGCCATTAGTCAACAGCATGTGTCATGATGATCAACCACCTGTGGGAGAGCTACTTGCTAAATGCACCGACCGCTTCGGGTGCCACTTAATTCTGTCCGTTGAAAGTTCACCACATTTCTTAATTCAACTTCAGAATTATTAACAGCGGACTACAGCAGAACATACCGTACTTTCGCGATTCTAAGCACCCCCCCCCCCTCCCTCTATTCGCGCGAAAAAATTGGGGAAAAAGTTTGCATGCGAATCTAAGCACCCCCCTATTCGTTAGGAAGAGCGCGTAGCCAAGGCCGCCAAGCGCGCTTGCTCACTCTGTCATCGAGCCGTTCCCTTCGGACTCCCGAGTTGGCCCGGCGTCCGCGGCGCAATCTCGCCGCACAGCTGGACTGCACGGCTGTACGGCGAGAGCTGCAGAAAGCGTACCCATCAACCATCCCAAGTGGATTCGGACGCTTGGAAGCGGGTCCAAGTGGACGTTGTGGTCAAATCATTTAAGAAGTGCTCAATCACAAACCACTTCGACGAAACGGAAGACGACCTGCTGTGGGATACCGAGAGCGGCGGTTCAGGCTGTGCGACGAACTCGAGTGGCAGTGGTTGTAACTGAGCAACCGACACAATTAAGCGGTGGGTTCACTGCCTGCGCCGATTTTCTTTTGAATGTTTACAAAATAAAATGTTATTTCAGACGACTGCCCAATATGGACAGTCGTCTAACTTCGCCATTGCCCTCGTTGATCACAACGGACAGATAGTGAATGCGGCTTCCCTGAAGTGCTCAACACCAACCAGAGCGGAGCAGGTCGCAGTTGCTATAGCACTCCTAGACAACAGCAGATCACAAATCTTCACTGATTCGAGATCGGCGGTCAGGGCTTTCGCTTCAGGATCCATCGCTGAGGAGGCTCACAAGATTCTCAAGAACAAGATAATCTCTCCGCACACCATCACGTGGTTTCCGGCTCACCTCGACCCCCAGCTTGACTCGTTTCCCAATCTTAATGACATTGCCCACTCCCAAGCGCGCGCACTAACCCACCGCGCGGGAGCAAGATTGAGCTCAGACTCTGGGGTTCTCGAGTTTCGGGACACTCTCACTACTTTCAGCGAAATTACTATGCACTATCACCTGGGTAGGAGGACTTATCCTCCCCCTCACTGCAAACTGGCTAGACCTCTGGCGTCCACTTTACGCATGCTTCAGACGCAGTGCTATCCGAACCTGGCCCTTTTTCACATGATCACTCCAGAGGCTTTCAGCTCTACTTGCCCCGACTGTGGGGCTGTTAGCAATCTCGAACACATGCTCTGGCGATGCCCCTCGTTACAGGGACCCAATCGCATCACAGAACAAGAGTGGAGCTCTGCCATCCGGAGCTCGGAATATGCACATCAAACTTGGGCTGTCCAGAGAGCCCACGATGCGGCGGTTAGGCTCGGCCTACCAGTCCCCACGTGGGAGCGGCCCGCAGCTCTGCCCTAGGGCAAAGCGTCTCAGGACCTTGCTATTAAAGTTCTTTGTCTGTCTGTCTGTCTGTCTCGCACTCATCTCGTCGCAATGTCGCAGCGAAAAGAGGGAAGGGGGGGGGGGTGGGGTCATTCTAGATTTTTTTCGAATCTAAGCACACATTCCCCCCCCCTCTCACTTTGGGCATCGCGATCGTGAAAAAAAGGGGGCGCTTAGAATCGAGTAAATACGGTATTAACAATTTTCAATTCAGCGAGATTTGCCAAGTTTACTCCATGAATGAACTCTCTACAGGAACAACAGATAGGACAACATCAAAAGAATTGCATGTCCAGCATACTTGGTAAAGCGCCCATCCAATCACTTGCCTGATGCAAAGCATTGTTAGGAGCAACATTGTTAGAAGTGAGCCTGCTACATGGCGACATACTGGCACTGAGAGCAAACATTTCCAACTCCTTTCACTAAAGTACTTGGCCCATATCATTCATATTTGCAGCAAATGTCCAATCAGAAGTGTTTCAAGATATACGTAACACATTTTGAACTTCATTATATTCATTGGTGCTTTTGCTTTTATTTTATTTATTTAGTACCCACAGCGCCCATTTAGGCATTACAGTAGGGAGCGGGGGGGGGAGGGGTGCAGAAGAAAAAACAAGCATAGAAGTTGCAGGTTTGCATAAATTCGTGTAAGTGAAAAACAGATTATTATACGCCGACACAAAAGCGGATGCTGCATAGTGAAGTGCTGGCGGACCAGCTCAGGGCTGTCCAGAGGGCCCATGTGACGGCAGAGGGGCTCGGCCTCTCTGTACCGACGTGGGAGCGGCCCGCATCAGTCCCAGACTGATCCCTCAGGACCTAAATAAAGTTATTCATACCATACCATACAAAAGCACACAGCCACATTGCATGCAGCCACGTCGGACACAGGCACGTTGCTTTTGTGGCTATTCCTCTCTATACTCGCAGACAACTTCCTAGCTGTGGCAATGAAAGGAAGACTACGGCGGCGGAGTTTCTGCACATGTGCTACTGCGCCAAGTAGTCTACCATATATTGATGGCCCTTTTGGTTTCATACACGTACACCTGCTTCATATTTGCCCAAATGCGGAATAGTAGAGAGGTAATCAAAATTCGACACTCGGTGGTGAATTTTCTTATTTTTCTTTTGTAAATAGGATGTTTACGTTTTCACTTCCCCAGCTTTAAGACACGAATGAGAATTTGCAACTATTTTCTGGAACGCTTTTCATTGTGCATGCTTTTTCTCCATATATCTTTTCCTTCATTGCCACAGGAAGTTGTCCGTGAACATATCTGCCTCAACCACATTTCTATTCGCTCTCTCTTCCATAACTCTTTCTTTTTTTATAGTGCATGCTTAAATTCTGTTCTAGATGTGTGCCAGCAGCCTGGCAAGTGTACGCCCCCGCCGCCTCACTCACCCTTTTTTTACCAGTTCATCACAAGGCCCCTCAAGTCACCCACGGTGGCATAGCTAGGTCGTCTGGCACCCGGGGCCCATAGGTCTTCGGTCACCCCCCCCCCCCCCCCCCTGGATGTAGCCGGCGGAAAGAGGGGTGTCTTCAAACGTATATGACACCCCCCGCCCCACTGGCACCTTGCACCCGGGGCCCACGGACCCCCGGCCCCCCCCTGTTGCTACGCCACTGGTCACCCACATGATCTTTATGAAACATGTGCCATCTTGATTTCTAAAATGTTCTGTCTTTGATTGCAGGGCAGTCTGTAATGGTTAAGGAAGCCACAGCAACTAGCTGCTACTCGTGCAGGTCACGGTACTGGTGCGCATTAGAATGGTATTTAATTTATCCAATCGGTCCCAGGCAAGCAAGGATGTCCCTTCTCTGCAGTTAACTGCAGATAAGAGCCAAATGGCTCTTGTCTTTCTTTTTGTCGCTTGCTCACACTAAGTTCGCTTGTGCCATAGAGCTTACATCTGTGCTTGCTAAATGCAGAGACCACACAAAGTATGACTTTTACGACTTGCAGATGATACGTAGAGAGAAATGGGAAACACATCGACAGCGATTGAGCTTGTGAACTTGCAGTACCTCACCCATAAAATCTTTATACCTTAAAATTTACATCTGTATAGCCCAACTATATTATTTTTATTCCTTCCACTTGATGAGTTGAGCGATGAATGGGTATTAACCCAACGCCAACAAGAAAAAAAAAAAACGTTCGGTAAACAAATGACTATAGATTTCATAATTTGGTGAAGTGTTGCTGCTGCATGTTGCGCGAAACTTCCTCAGACTCGGCGGCGTGGGTCAAAATAAAGCAAGCGCGGAACAGGCCTGGGCCATGCGCTGCCAGCAAAGTGAGCCACCTCGCGCGTTGCTGTTATGTCGACGCACCTCCGCAGCGCTCGTCATGTCGCGCGCCCGCTTGCTTGCTTGAAGAGCGAGCAGCAGAAACGAGGAAGCAGAGCTGCTGACGTCAAGCTACGCAGCGGAGCGCCGTGTAGACGCGTTTCGCATGAGAGAGACGTTTTAAAAATCCAGCAGGAGGTCTCCCCCCAAGGGAGAGTGGCGCCGCATAGATCGAGCGCACGTAGTGGCTCGACCCAACCGCTACCTCGCGCTAAAACCGTACAGCGGTGCGGAACGCAGTAGACGTGTGGAGGCGGTAGCTGGTGCAGCATTGAACGCCTCTTCTTCCAAAGTATGCAATATGTATCTGTTCATTTAATGTGTATTATTCGCCCAACGGCAATTCACACACCTCGTAATCTTACGCTGTGAGTTTGCTACGCCCTCTGCGTTTGTTCCGGTGAGAGCAGACGAGATAGATACGCTGTGTATGCGTCCCGAAGCGGCGCCGTGCGCATGTGCGCCTTTCTCCTATTGGCCGGTGACGACTGCAGCTGACTGCAGCCCCCACGGCGCTGCACGGTTTTTAGTGGGACGGAGAGAGGCCGCAGGGAGGGAGAGGGAGATCAGCGTTGCGAGGAAGAAAAGCGCTCGCGGCTTGCGGCCGGCCACCAGTGCGTCGCGCATCTTCGGACCCCGCGGCAGCGCTTCGCCACACGTTTTGTGGGCACTCCGCGCAAGCAGACGACGCGCGAGCAGACGACACGAGAAAGCGCCGGTACGCAGTGCGTTCCTTGCTAGCTGGTGACGTTACCGTGCAGGAGCCAACAGTCATGGCCGAAGAAGAGCTCTCTGAGAAGTTCGCGCGCCGGGAGGCGATCGAGAGGGGCGAGATCAAGGATCTTAAAGTGAGCGAAGGATTCAACCCTTACATCGAGTTTTCGCGCAAGGAGATCAAGGAGTACGAGAAGCACTTCAAGAAGTGAGTATTTCCAACGTACTACTTTCTTTTACGATTGGAAATGGAAAAAAAATATAAAAACTGTGCTTGGCGTAGATCTGAAAAATACCGTATGCCGTTGCGAGTCCGATTTTTGGGGGGGAGACTGAGCACGTGCGCAGCGAGGGCACGTTTACTGAAGGATGATCGTGCGCGACTGTAGCGACGACGCGTCGGACGACTGCTTGCGGGAGAACCACGCAGATATTCGGTTTGCCCCGGGAAAGCGTGCTCTTACTATTCTATTTTATTTTGGAACCTAAGCTTAGGCTGGCGAAGTGTTGTTTGAACCACTACTTGCTAACGCGCTTCTCAGACGACAGAATTTCAAGGGGTGAATGACGGTGAAGCAAAACGAGAACAAGGTAAAAGCGGGAGCCAATTAACAGTTCGATAAGTGGACTTGTCGAAACGTTGACTCCTGCTTTTACCTTGTTCTCGTTTTGCTCGTCGTCTTGAATTTCCATCTCCCGTCTTCCCCGTGTTTCCCAAGGCGTGAATGAGGAATTCTGCATGCAGTGCAAAGGAAGCATGCTGGTGTCGCTACTGTAGGTGCATGGTAAGTAAATTGCAGGCGCTCGGTATTGCTCGAGTTGGCTAATACGATACTTTGTATTATTATTATTATTATTATTATTATTATTATTATTATTATTATTATTATTAGTTGTTGTTGTTGTGCGTATGTGAAATGGGAGGCAACGCTATGCGTGGTTTGGTAGTACATGTTCTGGAGCTTGCGTTTATGCAAAGACACAGCTGTCCGTCTACGAACCTACATTTTTTGTAAAGTTCTATCTTCTTTTTTAATCAAGAAAATGAAAGCAGGGCGCTAGCCAATCGCAAAGAAAGAGGCCAGTCGGCTGATGTCGGCAATGGGCAGCTAGCCTTAACTTTTCTTTTTTCTATAGAGTATAGACGTAGTACATCTTCTACACGCGATAGATGATTTAGCGTTTCAATAATGTCCTCCGCAATGTCAGCAGAAGCGTGCGTAAACGGCAGCCCGTGCGGGCATTCTACATCGCCTTCTTCCAAGCAACGCCAGTCCTATACAGAAAGCCGTAAAGTTATCTATGACGCAAGTTTTCCAAGACAGCAAAAGAAGAAAAAGACTAGCGAGAAAAAAGAAAGGGAATTAAACGCGCGGGAAAGTAAATTTAGTGCCCGCCACAGGCATGACTGTAACCGCTCTCGCGTAGATGCTTTCCAGGGACGTGATCGGGATTTCTATGTTGTTATCGGACGTCACGCGCTTAGTAATATTTCTCACGAGGAAAGGCGGTGGCCATTCCTGTCCACTTCTGTGCGCTTCAGGGCGTTCGCATTAGCCGAGTATTATAGGCGATGATTCGACGCGAAAGCGAGCTGGTGAGCGAGCCGCTCCAAGTGGGATGAAACACGTGCGTGCCACGGTCGGCGGCGAATGGAGAAGGTGCGTCGTGGAGGCTTGTGCAGTGTACGCTCTACGTGCGTATACTGCACAGCTCAAAATTAGCGTTTGTGTGTGTGTGCATACAGTCGATTAGGAGTGTGCGCGGCCGATAACAGAAATATTTATAACGGAACTGGCAACGCTGCTCATTCCGTCTCCCTATGGCTAATGCTGCACAAGCCTGATTTCACGGCCCCGGCCCGTAACTCTCACGCGCAGGCCGGATCGGCCGGATGAACTCTGCTTGTACAGATGCGTGCCTTATAGATGTCATCGCATAACGAAAGACATTGCACTTTCAGTGAGAATAAAACAATGCCACTTTTTTTTCTTTTTTTTTAGAAACAAGAAAGCACTGGACGTTGTCCGCCTAGCCTCCCACAGAGTGCTTTGATCTATGTACAGCGCCCGCGTGCGATTAGAGGCCTGACTATTAGAGTCATCGGTAAACGGGGCCGTGCCTGGGCCCGCGGCTTCAAGCCCAGCTTGGCGCAGGCCCGAGAGCATCGGGCCTGGGCCCGCTTTATGCCCCGCCGTGGCGGTCGCATGGCGTGCGATGGGAGCGACATGCAAACACTCTCGAAGCCTGCCATGACCCCCGGTGTTTCTCTGACGCGGAACCAATACCCGTGCACTAACCGATTATAATTCCACCAGAAACCGCTTGAATGTCACAGTGCGTTCGCCAGCGCGGATTGGCGCGACATCGCTAACGCACAGAGGCGGCTGCATTTTGCGAGATGGTGTTTGCAGCACCCGTCGAAGTGCGAGCGCCGTTTCCCATTGTCTCGCAGAACCAGCCGTCCCGGGAGTTCCCTGTTATGCTTTATAGGACGTTATGTTATGGTATGCTTATAGGCTGTACCGACGCCGATCTCTCCGCCGGCCGTCGGCAGACTGGCGTCGGTACAGTGTGACCGAAGCGCGGACACGAAGGAAAAAAAAACGCTGTCGCCGACAGTCGGCAGACCGAAACCGGTGTCGGGTCGGCCTAGGGTCAGTGCGCCTTTACGTGTACTCCGCTAGAGTTCTATTCACAAAATAACTGTGTCGCTTCAAGTCAAGCGTGCTATATATATAAACCCGTTTCGGCACCTGCAGGTTTAGTTGACGCATTTGCGATATGTCTCTGTTTATTATTTTATTTTTGCGGAGTTATGGAGTTATAAACTTGGCGTTCTAACTTTCTTAAGTTATTTCTGTGTTTCTTGTCACGCAGTTTTTGTTTAAATATTCTTCACGTCCTAAACAGAAATTCTGTTTCTCTTTTTATAATGCGCCACATTAAAATGTGTTCGATGGTTGGCCAATAACTATGTCGTTTCTGTGTCTGCATGCGAAGAGGAATATCGAAGTTTGGCCCGAACGAAAGCCACAAGCTTTAAATATGGATTGGCAAAGTTAGGCTGCTGAGACTAATCGCGCATAACCGCGCTTTATTCACGCCGAAGCCTGAGCTCTGACGCCCATATATGACACCCATATATATGGCACCCAAGAAGAGACCAATATATGGGTCTCTTCTTGCCGGATCATATGCGGAGGGCGAGCGCTATTGTGTCCTCGCCAACTCTGTCTCTCAAGCTGCTTAATACTGCGCTCCCAATGTCCTTGTTAGGAAGAGCATGGTGTAGTTACACCCCCAGTACACTCAGCACTGCACGCTGGACTTCCGTCACCTCTGACTCACACCGCACTTGGGAAATATAGGTCTGCGTTATTTCAATATTTATGCCTCATTTTGACTGCAACGGAAATGATGCCATGACGTCAAGCCATTTTTATCTGACCCGCATGAATGCCTAGGTGATAAGCAGCTGCTGAGGTCAGTCACTACGGAAAGTGACAAACGCAAGCGTACTAATCTTTTCCTTTTTTCTTTCTTTTTCTTTTAAGAGACTGTTGACCTGAAAGTCGTCACATTGCGGATTATATATGCAGTGGATACAAATGATAAATATGCATCCCGGGTAGTTCGCTTAACAGCTCGTTAAATAAGGAAACTCCAACGACAAGCTTACATAAATGTGAAAGTAACATGAAAAAGTGGGATCACAGAATGCAGATCAGTCACGTATGCAATTGAGTAAGACAGGGCAAGTCACAAAGCAAACGTATTAAACTAGACAATTATACTCAATGCCATAACGCAGAGAAACAGGACAATAACTTGGCTGCAATCTGCACTATATTAATTAACTATAACACTAAGTTTCACTGTAACATCGATTGCCGGAACAAGATGCAATAGAGAACATTCACACTCGCTTAGGGAAACCGATTGGATGACTGCACAAGGTAGTCAGTTCCGATCATCCGCAGTTTGATGTGGAAAAAAATTAACGAGTTAGTGATTGGTTCAAATCGCTCTTTGTGAGAGCTTCTTACGGTTCGAGACGAGTGGTGTTTTAAGTAAAGTCTTAGCTCGAGTGCTCCTATCTAATACATGTAAAAGGAGAATTCGTTTTTCTCGGCAACCACTGCACCAAACTTGACGAGGTTTGTTGCATTTGAAAGACAAACTTAAAATCTAGTGACTGTTGGTTTCAAATTTTTAAATTAGGTCGTCAATTTTTATTAAAAATTGGCAAAAGTCAAAAATTTTCAGAAAACGAAACTATCAAGTTTACAGCCCTGTAACTCAATCGCTAAAATGGATAATACAATTCTGTGAATTGCATATATTAGTACATGTAAAGCGGACAAAATTGATATGTTACACATGAATATAAAAAAATTCAAGCTTTAAATCGAAATTCCGCTTCCAACAGTCACTAGAATTTAACTTTCTCTTTCAAATGCAACAAATTTCATCAAAATCGGTCTAGGGGTTATCTCATAAAAACGTTTTTGCGTTTTACATGTATTTGAATAGGCCGTGTCGGAGTTGGACCCGAGCTAAAGCTTCCTCTTAAGGTGAAGAAACCAATGCATAATTGATACAGAAATTTTCGTCTTGCAATCATTCTCGGCTCGGAAAGCGTAGGAAGTCCAGTTTACATAACGGAACGTTTAAATCTCGGTAATATTAAGTGAGACGCTCTTCTCTGAACCCGGCATCTTTTTGTGCGGGTCTTACGTCACGCTCGCGTATTCCAGCAAAGGGTGCGCAAGGATTAGGTGCGCAGTTCGCCTTTATGGGAGGACGATTTCACTTCCTTCTCAGAAACCACACCTTAATTCTTTTCGGCTTTTGAACTGACGTTATTAAATGTGCGTATGCCAATTCAGATAGGAAGATACAGTGACACCAAAGCATATAATATGGCTCACTCGGGTTAGACGTTGTTCGTTCGTTTCATATCACAATGTGAGCATATTTTTAGTTTTCATAGTCAGTTCTATGTATGAAGTTTTAACAAGATTGGTTTTCATTTTAGTAAGGTCTCGCATGTGCGGAATTTAGTGCAACTTGATCCTCGCGACAGTTTACATACGAGTGAATTAGACAATCGTCTGCAAATAATTATATGCTGTGACCCTCTGTCAAATGTACACAATATGTGCGACCATTTCGTATTGGTAAATTATGTGTTCAGGCATATTCACATGCGTCTCTCGCCCACACAGTAATCCTGCGCTGCGTTATGACTTCTCGTGAGGTTTAATGTCTTGTATCTACAATGTTCGTGATTTCAACATAATAATCAGATAGCGTTAAATAATGATGTCATTCGTTATCTAGTGTTCAAGTGTTAAGGTAGATGAAGATTTCTCTCTTTATTTTTTCATTAAACAAAACAAAAAAGATGAGAGACGCTCCCGATCATGGCAACCGCTGGAGAAAAAGTGACTTAAACTTCATATATTATCGTCAGATGATACACATCATGGTGTACAATAACGGTATATTGCGTTTAATTTCCTGCGTGAGGCACGAACTATTAAACAATTCAACCATTTTTTTTCGGCCGGCGATAGAATGTGGGTAACCTTGCGTGCATAAAGGTACGGTACACGGTACACTTGCATTTGGAAGCAGCTTGGCTGCCCACAAACTGTACCCAAATATACCTTTTATACTTTCTTTCTTTGCTATATTTTACCACAGTAAAAATTAATATTGATCCTTCGGTTACCCGCTCTCTTGGAAGAAACGTGTCCACACATACAATAAATATAAAAAGAAGACTGATTTTAACACATAAGAAAAAAAGAATAAGAAAAGAAAAAAGGGTGGGGTTGTGCTGCATACGTTATCGCCTTCAGAGAAGCTGCTCTACATTCACAACTGTATACAAGCGAACGAAACAAGTGGCAGTGTGAGGAAAGAGAATTGAGGTCTATACAAGCGAGGTGAAAAAAATTCGCAGGGTGGTATTTGTGTATGCAAAGGGGGTGAACGTGGATAAACGGATGACACGCTGGTCCATATATAATCGTAACAGACTAAAATCGATCATTGGCAGGAGTAGCGAGCATCCGCTCTGGTGGGTGTGGCAGTGGCGCACGAACACAAATGACACGTCCTGTTATTCGGAGCTACGTCTCTCGTTGTTGTCGCTTATTTCTTTTGTGGTAAGTGAACGACGGGAAATGTATAGACGTAACGTAGCAACACCAGACAAATGTGGTAGCGAATTCGCCGAGCGACGATACGCCGTGCACGGACCGCACTTCGTAGGCCCGAGCGCCGGAAACCCTCCGGCACGGTCCGGGAGCACGCGGGGGAGCAGCGGCCAACTTCGTCAGCTGTGAGAAAAACGGGAAGCAGCTGCTTGGGCGTCGTGTTCGCGCGAGTCCACGACACTGGCGGTTGGAGCGTGGCAAAGTTTAGTGCCGCGTCATACAGCTGACTCAGTACGCGCGTCAGATGAGCACGTGTGCGCCCGTACGCAGCCATGAGGTGTGTCGTCCGTTTGTGTGCGTGGCACAGGCTGCCGAGGTGCGCGGTCGCGCGTTTTCTATTTGTCGCGCAGCCACGGCCGTCGAGCGACGCTCCCGTTATCGGTCGGATGTTTGCGAAGCCCTCGCCTCCCAGCCGCCCGCGAGGCACACGTGCCAGTGGCTCGCGAATAAAAGACGTCGCGGCTTCCCGCGTCTGCGTCAGCAGCAATGACCATTGCTCGGGCTTGACGCCCGCGCCTGTCGTCGCGCGTTGTCTATATATGTGTGGCAGTATAATGATAGGTATGATGCCGAGAACACTGGGCTGTCTTCGTTGGAACAAAGCCCAGTGACTGTGCATCTGGTGAAAGAATGGGGTTTAACCGTTAAGGAAACCACAGTACACTGCTCTGTAACGATCAAACCGGCGCAGAAATAGAGGGGGCGGGTTCAAGCATATGTGCAGCTGTACGCAAGCACTCTGTTTATAAAGCAGCCCTCAGCCTATACGCAGCTGTACGCAGAACTCCGTTTATATAGCAGCACTGCGGGTGTCACGCTCGCTGGGGAAACGAGCTGACCGCATGCAAGCGGGTACAATATAGAAGAAACGAGACGGAGGTCCGCATGCATTGTGCTACGAGCACCCAAACTGAAGAAGGAAAACCCATGTTTCATTTCACGTATAGCTGCGCAAACTGAACCGTGTTAAAGCTCCCCATGCCCACTGGAGCGTTTTATTGCGAACAACGTCGAGCTCGCACAAGTCACACCATAACTAAAGTGACCGCTATAGCGGATCTGGTTCAACTGTAAACGGCCTGCACGGCCATACCGACGTTTCCGGTCTTTTCTGGCATAGAAACCAGCTCCCAAAATTAGAAGCTATTTTGCCGTTGATCGTTAGATGAACCAGATAATCCTAGTAAACGTCCAGAAACGTACACGTTGAGCGAATTAATCGGCCACATTATGTCGTTTATGCCGGTGACTATTTCCAGTTTCTACCGCGTCCGATTATTTGCTGCCGCACACTTTATATTCCGCAGTAGCGCGATGAATGGAATGGAAGGGGACTTAGTACAACCTTACTGGGGCAAAAGCGATTGTGTGTCGCTTACCACCAAAGTGTTGGCAGGCGACCTTTTGTTGTAACCGCACAACAGGCCTGTCTGCAGCGTTAAAATGTGCGGCCGACGACGAGCCGGTCGAAATATTGGCGCAACGCATCAGGCAAGGGTTGCACACTCGCGGCTCACGTGAACGAAGAGTGAATGCACATTGACAGCAAGAACGCAGAAAAGCATATATGTACGGCGAGGATATCTAAACGCAGATCTCGGACGTTTCGTGTTTATTTTTTTTCTTCGATCTTTTCCTCTTTTTTTTTTTATTAAGAGACATCCTGGGAAAAAGAGGACGAGGAAAGTGGCGGAAATTAGAACAGAGACGATTATATATACGCGCATAGGCGGAGAGTTCTCACTTCTCCGGGGGGGGGGGGGGGGAGATGAATGCTCCTTCTTTTGTAATTAACCTTGGCATGCAGCGCAGAACGGACGGGAAAACGAGCTATAAAATCTTACCATGTGTCTTGTCGTTTGCTTTTGAGAAGAGAAAGCGAACCAAACTTCCTTTGCCGAATCTCACAAATTCGTAGGGCTTCGAGACCACGGGCGTGTAGCAACTGCTATATGGGAAGCGATTTCTATGCTACATGTGTTAAATAAGAACGACGATAACCCCGCCCCGGGAAACTCCGGACAAGGCTCGGGCCCCGGTGCTCCCCCGTAGTCGGCGCCTATGTATACGCGGTTCCAGAAACGGCTTTCTCCTATGCCCCATTTTCTTATCCGAAAAACTCAAGAGGGGCGAACAAGTTATTTGCGGGAATTAAGAAAGAAACCGCGCAATATTAGCGTCCACTGCAACACCGTCACCGATCTCGCAGCGCGGGCATGGAACTCGTTTCTTCGTGTGTACTATCGGCGTCAAATGAAAGTTGAACAGCGGAGCGCGTGGCCCAAGCATAAGCGAAGATATAGTGCGCGCCGTCCAGTCATCACCATTGACAGGCACGCACATCCGATTTGGCCGCACTGCGCGATCCCCCTCTAGTGAGATAACTTCGCTTCTGTCCTGGTTCTTACATTTGAAAGGGAGGATATAAAAAATAGAACGAAGCTAAAATCATGCAGTTTACGGCGAGTCTTGTCACACAGATCGCCGAAGCCACAAGTGCTGTCAGCGCAAATAGCGGTGCGCGAGGTGCAGTTTGCACCGTCATCGCCTGCACCGTGCACCGTCATCGCAAGGTAGATTCGCCCTCGCGGTGCGGGCGATGACGGTGCAAACTGCACCACGCGCACCGCTATTTGCGCTGACAGCACTTGTGGCTTCGGCGGTCTGTGCGACAAGACTCGCCGTAAACTGCATAATTTTAGCTTCGTTCTATTTTTTATATCCTCCCTTTCAAATGTAAGAACCAGGACAGAAGCGAAGTTATCTCACTAGAGGGGGATCGCGCAGTGCGGCCAAATCGGATGTGCGCGCCTGTCAATGGTGATGACTGGACGGCGCGCACTATATCTTCGCTTATGCTTGGGCCACGCGCTCCGCTGTTCAACTTTCATTTGACGCCGATAGTACAGCCGCAGAGCAACGCACTTGCGCTCGGCACTATTCGGAAGATTACGGCGACCTTGATTCCTTTGATTCATCCTGCTCGTCGTCGTCTGCGAGTCCCCTGCCGACTCTGATGGAAACCGGCGCGCGCTGCCATCATTATTATTATTATTACGGTACTCCTTTCTTTTTATCTTCTTTCTTTTTTCTTCGTTTTTTTTTCTTCTTTCGTCTCCACCCACTGTCTGCTCGCCGCGCGGCATGCGCGAGCGCTTCTCCGAGCTAAGTCTGGCTAAAACCACGCAGCGTTGTGCAGGCTTCTTTAGGAAGTGCGCTGTGGCGGTCAGCTGTTCGTACGAGAAAGTGGTGCAATGTTTCCGAAACACGTGCACTGTCATGTTTGTGACCACTCGAAGAGCATTTCATTGTGATGCCGCGCGTTGCAGCGATCGTCTGCCTGCCGTTATCGATAGCAGACGACGTTGCAGACGAACGACGAACGTGCAGGAGAACACAGTGCACGGGAGCGCTGGTTTGCGCAACGCTGCACTTTTCTTTTTTCTTTTTTTTTTTTTTTTTTCGCGAGACGAGGTACGGAACGACCTGGCCGAGCCGGTCGGCGGCTCTCAGAAAATGCCGCGGCGCAGTCGCCGGGATGGAAGTCGCGCGCGCGTACACGCCGCTTCCTCTCGCACCTCTTCGCGAACGTGCGTGAACGCGAATCCTTCCTTCATCAGCTGTTTGGAGAGAGAGAGAGCGTCCTCCGCTTATTATATTACGCGTGCGGCACACAGCTGCTGGTGGCGAGCGAGCAGACCGCATTCCGCCGGCGTCATCCCTGCTTACGGACGCACCTCTGTGTCCCCGTTATGAGTGCGCGCGAAGGAGGGAATGGATCCAAAGAATGGGCGCGTTTCTCGACTTTTTGACGACGGGGAGCCGCAGTCGCCAGCCGTTGTACCTACACTGTGCGGGCACTCGCGCAATCGCTCGACGCACGGACAAAAGGGGAATTCCTTTGTGGTTCGACCGTTTGGTCTGGGGTTGAGTGGGCACAATTTGCCCGATATTTAAGACTTGCGCGCTTACGTGCACGAGCTTTCGACTCTGCGCTGCAGCTGCGACTGTCTGCCCGCCCTTGTCATTCGCGAAGGAGAATCGAGGATGATGATATCGAAGAAAAAGAAAGGAAAATCTCGCGTAAGGTTCACATGCGACACTGTCTACAAATCTCGTACGCCTTCTGCGCCTCGACCGCCCCACAAATGCCGATGACGCCAAGTACGTTCGCCCCGCGAGTGCGACTAATTCCGCGAGGCCTGTGCCGCATCACCGATGTCTAGGTCAGTGTGCCGCGCATCAATTACTATTCGCGAACGCTCGCCTACATGGCCGCGGTCAAATTTGGTGCTCCGCCTGGCTCCGCTTCGCTCGTCCGTCGCAGTGAACAGAGTGTAAAATGAAACCAAATCTTTATTCGAAATTCTGGATTCTCATGTCAGGAGCACGTACAAAATGTCGAACAAAAATGGCTTGACTGGGCCTTATCCCCCTACCACATGCGCACAGTCATGTGAGAAAAAAAAAGCGCATAAAAAAGAAAGCACGCATAAAAACAGATTCAAACAAATATTTGGCAGCAGTGCTGTACATGCAAAAGGAAAACTATCGACGTTTATACAGATAATGATTACAAAAGCAAATACTGCTTTTGTATTGAATGTAGAGGTTTAATAGAGATAGAGGTAAGTATACAGGCAATATAGAGGTAAATATACAGACATAGATCAACATTTACTGTAAAGCGGCTGAGACAAATGTCTAGTACCGCAAGGGGTCCGTCGAAGCAGGTCTGAAAGATGACTGCTCCATCTTTTGTAATTAACCTTGGCATGCAGCGTGACAGCGGACGGGAACACGAGCTATAATATAGCCTGTTCGGCAGCTTTTGCTGCAACCTGTTGGAAACCCGTCAGGTGCGGGATTGTTAATTACTTCGACACGTCATATACGTCGAATGCCACGTAGGATTTTACCATCTGTCTTGCCGTTTGTTTTTGAGAAGAGAAAGCGAACCAAACTTCCTTTGTCGAACCTCACAGATAGGGCTTCGAGACCACGGGCGTGTAGCAACTGCTATATGAGAAGCGATTTCTACGCTACGTCTGTTAAATTAGAACTACAATAACGTATAATATATAAGCGCTCCGTGCAGTGTTCGCGACGCTGCAAGGTTTGCTGCTCGCTGCAAGCACCGGGACAACTTTTCTATTCCAGGCTTGACCGCTCAACCCTGTCCGTCTATTGGGAGAAAACGGGCGCTGTGGGGGAAAGAAGCGTAACGTTGCTGGTTGGCCACTTCGCTACACACATTTCTCGCATACCCACGAACGCTTGCAAAACGATCGTCCGCCGCAGCCAAACGACTCTATGCAGGCAGAGAGAATGACTTATAGCTCGCGAATATCTCGGAGCCGGTTCCTTCTTCCTCGCTATTTCCACTTGGCTTTTTGTGATGGTTGCTCCAAATTCGCCCAGCCATTCTTTCTTTCCCTTTTTGCCACCGCCGTTCTTGCGCGGCCCTTTGAGATAGCGCAGAATGAATGTCTGGCACACACAATAAGTGCGTGCGCTGTATTGCAGTCAGCCTGTGTACGAACGGCCGGCGACGCCGGCGTACCCGCGAGTTCTTGCGCACGATCCGCCAATTTGCCGCTGTACTGCGCTACGAGGATGTTTCGTCTCATCGCGCTCGGCAACAACGGCGCTGTGCCCCGGTCGCCTGCTGTATGGCACTTGTCAAACAGCCGCTGCTCACGCGAACGAAGCTGTTGCGCGCGCCGTCTTCTCTATAAGGCGGGAACGATCGCTCTGCTCATCCTTCAGCACCACTGCCGGAGAAGCGATTGAACCCCGCCGCAAATCAGAAGTCTGCACCCGCTGTGCGCATATTCCTCCGCGTTGGTCTCGTATTTGTTTGCACGTCCTCTGCCGCCGTTGTGTATTTCCGACTCGCTCCCTGCAGCTTTTTTTTTTTTTCTTGCAACACTGCGGCGGTATAGTAAAACGATGCAATGTTCAATTCAGTCTCGAAAGCCAGCAAGCGCCAGGTGCTGGCGTTCGTATACGACAAGCGAACCTTCCACAGGCGGCGTTGCAGCGATGCAGCTGTAACTCGAGGAGCGCAAACCTCCTTGAGACCGCACCACACCGCCAAGCTAGGTGCATGACCGAAAAGATGCGTAGCCAACTTTTCGATCATGCGCAAAGCTCGGGAGCGCCTCCTTGAGTCAGCTACAATTATGCCACAGGTGAAGTGACCCGCTAACTTTTGAAAAACGGTGTACTCTCTGCGCTGAAAGGAAACATGGTTATGTGTTGTAAGCAAAGTGCGGCGTACGTGATCCGTAACGGGACGCGACATTTTTAAGGAGGGGCTCACCCCCCCCCCCCCCTCGGCGAGTCAACTGTAGCACTGCGGCACCCACTCGACAAGCGCTGGAAGTGCTTTTTATGACCCTGCAGTGGTGCCTTGTGCGGGGCAATTCTAATTCCAAATTTTCGATTAATGATTGAATTGCGATCAATCGGTTGATGTGGCATAAGCAAAACTATAGGATAGCAGGTATACACACACACAAACAGGGTGGCTGTCGAGACCGATTTCACCTCGACACGTCTAATCGTCTTCCTGTGACTTTGGCGCCACTCTTGGTTGCGCTGTAACAATATGTTGTCATATATATGTATGTATGAGCACGTGTGAACGGCCCTATATGACTCCCCCCCCTACACCGAAGGGCGACATTATAAGCCCTGGCCAAGCGCGTCACTTACTCAAGAAACGACGTCACCCGTTGCTGCGGTGATTGCGGTGCTCATCACGGAGCAGCGGGTTCGATTCCCGGCGGTCGCATTCCCGCGAATTAAGGCAGATTGAAAAAAAAAAATGCTAAAGAACCGTTGGTAATGAATCCGGAGCACACCCCCCCCCCCCCCCCCCGCCCCCGTCCCCCCCACTATGAATGCGGCTTGTTTCGTGTAGCCCCTATATCGACCCATAATAAACCAACAACGTTTTCCTTGAAATATTGCATCGAATCTCCGGAGACATTGAAACTTTTTGACATTCGTTATTCAGCAGAAGGAGCTTGTACGCGTCACATCGCAGTAAAAACAACATTACGGTTGACCGTTGCTCGCAGTGTGCTTCACTTTCCGCGGAAGCTCGCAAACGACAAGGTGAGCCCTCGAACAGGAACCGAACAGCCCCGAGTGGCTCCCGGTTGCTACTCAGATTAGCTCGATATTTACGAAAAACTTATCCCGAACACCTCCGACACCCTGTCTGGCGTGAAATTTGTCTCCCCGAGTAGACCGATTGACTGCTCTGCCGAAGGTAAAACGATGACCAACATTTTCGTGTCAACTTATTTGATTGGCAAGAAATTAAGGAGAACGACTGCAAACTGTCTAGTGGTTGCTGATATATACCATTTATGTGGTGCCGTGCTCACTATGTGGCCAGGCATATAGTGTTAGTGTTACTTAACAACTATCTTGCAGATTTCCTTAGATCTTCCGTGTTCATTCTTTGTATTTTCCTGACCGCAGGATAATCAGCCGCGTTTCCGTTCGGCCGATGCGCAGCCGGCTCGAAACTTGCGCAGTCTTTCAACTCGACACCGAGCGCGCCAGAACCCGTTGTCGACCGTTCTCCACCGGTGCTCCGAATAAAATGAAACGCGGAACTGCGCACGCTCGTCGGCCCAAAGCGAGCGGGGCAAGCCCTCCGAAACTGCCGACGTGGCCGCACCGAGGGTCCCGCAGGACTCGCGTCCAGGCATTCGGATCGATGCGGCCTCTCCGGAGAAGCGCTCCCAACCTTTCGCCTGCCGGGCGCATGACGACGACCTTGTGTTCGAAAACCGCGGCTGGCTTGCGGACGAGGTGAAGGACGAGCTGCCCCCGGCGCGTTCGTGGCCGCTCGCCACGGCAGCTGCGCCGCGCGCGTTATTGGCCTCTCGGGTCTTTGGAAAATAGGATGATGCCCGTCAGGTATGCCCAGATCATAACCAAAGCAAACGAGGCATGCACATTTTACTTATCCCAATCTCTGAGTCCCAAGGAAACAGTATCTGCATTACGTCGTTCTCCAAGTAATCATCGCACTTCGATTTCGAATCAATCAATCAATCGGTTGCTCTGAAAAGCTATCAATGCCAGATTCGGAGTGCAGCCCTCAACTTCAAGTTGCATTCATAGGCTGAGAAGATAACCGGCTTCATCGCGGTGTCCCTGGTCAGTATACACTCTTGCTCAGGGTCGTATATACATGTACAGCCAGTTTGGAGAAATATCGATTACACTGGTCGAAAGTTATTGAGATGAACCCCTAAATCCCTTTATGAACGTAATCGAGAGCGTTATGAAAGTGTGTTACCGGCAGCGGGCAGAGAAAGTGATGATATAATAATGGTAGCAGCCGAAGCTATACTTCAAACAGTGGCGACAGTGCGCGTGGATATTTGCTGTGTGTTCATTCGTTCCTACTTTCGATCAAAACGAATAGCAAATTTGAATGGATGGATGAAAACATGAATGGCAACCGCAACGTTGGCCGCATTCGTGGAAAGTTGTAAATTTTCGTAATGTTATTTCGTATAGTTGCAACCTAGAGTAATTGACGTATAATACGTTCAGTTTCTATCAAACCTGCTTGAAGCCACTGCGCGCGTGATCAGACCTGCTGGCAGCAGTGCGCGTCACAGCGCTAGTCACGTCTTAGCACACGGCCCGGGGACGAACATCGTGTCATTTCTTGTTTGCTTGTTTGATCGTTTGTTTGTTTCGTTGACGGCATGGTAGGTTACAACTGGCCGAACGTGCAAGCGAGTGGATTGATTAATGCGCCTTTATTCTCGCTTACTGACACTCGTATGCACAGCTATAGTTATGCTTGATAATAATATACGGACAATTCCTGATACCGCTTTGGAGAGTTCTCCCTCTACAGTGGTGCTTTTGACTGCGTACTCTGAAGGAGGTCCGTCTGCTGTTAATGGAAGGCTTTGGAAACAATGTTTGGCGAGTGCAACAACGAAGTGAAAGCGCGCAATTCGGGCTCTCATCTTTCATGCATGGGACACGGGCACCTTCAGCCGGCCACGATAGTTTATGGGACACGGGTTCCGAGACGACTCACCTGAGATCTCGCTCTGTTACGACACGCTTCTAATTTAATGATTCACTCTGTGTAGGTTGCACCGGGTGATACACACTGAAACTTTGAATTCGACGTCACGTGCCTATAGGCGTCGCGGGAACTAAGCATGTTTCTTTTGTTGCAAGCTTTCGTGGTGGGCGCGTGGGCACGGGCATCCGTGCAGCCTTCGCGACAGCACCGACACAGTGTCTGCGAAACTGGGCCCCCGGCGTGCGTGCCTCTGTAGAGGCCGCGGTTCGGCGAAGGCCGGCCCGTTCTCGGGAGCTCGCCCACGTGCTCTTGAGTGCAGCCAGGTTTATGGCGTTCACGGCTCGCTGGTCGCGGGATTCATTAGCGCACGCCCTCGTGGCAATTAGCACCGATGAGCTGGTACGATTCGAGCTATACGCGCTACAGATCAAGGTTGCGGCTCTTCTCGCTTCGCTCTGCACGCCGAGCGTGCAAAGTTCAAGCACGCTGCAAGCCAAGGACGGCTGACGAAAGCTGCGACGAGAAGTCGTGACGCCAGAACGCTGATCGCGATGGCCGACAGAATATTGCTCACGGCTGTGAAACGCATTCTGTTAAACAGCGCTGCAGTGCGTTTGCCTAAGGTGTGGGTGCAGCCAGCGTGTACACGGGGTGTCGTCCCACGTAACTTGTGCCAAAACTTTAAAATATGCTAGTGCCACGTGTAGCTGGACAGGACCAAGGTAATGTTGCTTGCCGTACCTTGGAGCTTGTATTTCGCCTAATTAGTTATTAGTTAATCAGCTTCACTAAAAATTATAATGGATGATCTACAATTTTCTTGTTGACAATTTCGCTGTAGTTATAATAGTTGAGAAGAAAATAAATTAACAGTGACTAATTATACAAATAGGTGAAATAGTAAAAATAGTCTGACTTGCTCCAAAGCGACGGCAAACAACGTTACCTTGGTTCTGTCCAGCTATACGTACGTGGCACGAGTTACGTACGTGGGACATCCTGTACATACGCGAGATAACGCTTTAGAAGTCGCACGAATGAGTCCACATCCATGTCATCAATCGGGTAATCGAGAAATCTGAAGAGTACAATCAACCTCTATATGCCTTTCATAGATTATGAAAATGAATTTGATCCAGTAGAGATACCAGTAGTCATAGAGGCACTAGGTAATCAAGGAGTACAGGAGCCATACGTGAATATCGAGGGAAATATGTACAAAGATTCCAAAACTACCTTGGTTCTCCACAAGAAAAGTAAGAAGTTCCCTATCAAGAAAGAGGTCAGACAAGAAGACACAATCTCTCCAATGCTATTCACTGCATGCTTAGAAGAAGTATTTAAGATATTAGCAGTGAATGCTTAGGAGTGGTCATCAACGGTGAATATCTCAGCAACCTCCGGTTAGAAGATGACATTGTTAAGCAACACTGGGGACGAATTACAACAAATGATTGAGGACGTTAACAGAGAAAGTGTACGAGTGGGGTTAAAGATTCATATGCAGAAGACAAAGATAATGTTTAATAGCCTGGCAAAGGAACAAGAGTTTAAGATTGCCAATCAACCTTTAGAGTCTGTGAAGGCGTACATTTACCTATAATAGGCTAATTACTCACAGGGGATCCTGATCATGAGAAGGAAATTTACAGAAGACGAAAAATGGGTTGGCGTGCATATGGCAGACATCGCCAGACCCTGACTGGAAGCTTACCACTATAATTGAAAAGAAAGGAGCACAATCAATGAATTCTACCGGTGCTGACATATGGGGCAGAAACTTGGAGACTGACAACGAAACTCAAAAGCAAGTTAAGGACCGCTCAAAGAGCAATGGAACGAAGGATGATAGGCGTAACGTTAAGAGACAGGAAGACAGCGATGTGGATCAGAGAGCAAACGGGCATAACCGATATTCTAATTGATATTAAGAGAAAGAAATGGAGCTGGGCAGGCCATGTAATGCGTAAGTTAAATAACCGGTAGACCATTGGGCTTACAAAGTGGGTGCCAAGAGAAGGGAAACGCAGTCGAGGACGGCAAAAGACTAGGTGGAGTGATGAAATTAGGAAATTCGCAGGTGCAAGTTGGGATCGACTGGTGCAGCAGGTGTAATTGGAGACTGGAGGGAGAGGCCTTCGTCCTGCAGTAGACTTAGGATAGGTTGTTAATGATGATGATGATGATGATGATGGTGATGATATAAGCAGTTCGCTGCTCTTCTTGAATTTACGCGAGGGGTGACGTGATAGAGTTCCGTGCGTTGTGACTACGCCCAATTCTCACCCCCAACTAGTTCAGGAAGACATTGTCTTTGATCGACTTCAAATAGAGGCTTAATCGTTCTCGCACTTTCTTTTTCGGTAATGTCTGCGGCTGATTTCAGTATGAACGTGTCTGCGGTCTTCGCGTTGTTTACTGCCACCGCTACTACTCTACCAAGCGGCGCACCCTCAGAAGGGAATAGGTTTGGGCATGTTGGTAACTCATCGTATGCAGAATACATAGCGCAGTAAGAACGAAGGACAGGTCTAGACAGGACAAGCGCTTACTTTCAACTAAGGTTCTATTGCGAATCCTGAGCATATATACATGTATATACGCACACCTGAATCTGCAAATGGAAATAACCTACAGAGAGGAAGAACGTAAACTACGCCAAGTCAAGCTCTTTCTTTGATCGGGCCAGAGAAGGCATACCGACGCAAAAATCTCCTGCCCGGACTATCTCGGTAGCTTCTACGATTTACCTGGTCAGGCTGTTGGGGTGGGGATACACAACAGTGTGATAGAAAAGAAGATGGCAAGGTGGCTTCGCATCACATTTTTTTTTTTTTCACAATGAGCAGCAAGTTGGCTGTCTGTAGCAGTGTTGCCGATTTTATCGTTGTGCTCTTGCAGACGCACATTCAGGCATCTGCCGGTCTGGCCTATGTAGCGTCTTCCGCATGAAGGTAGAATTTTGTAAACAACGCCACTTTTGCAGGGTACGTATATGCATCTCTGTGGTTGATATCGCTGTCTGGATTCTGCTCTTTCATGGGTCAGATCAACTTGCACAAACTCAAAACTTATTTGGTGCCTTGACGCACTTTATACAGCGAAGGAATCACTGCTGCCTGCTCTCTTTCTTTCTGTCTCTTGTCTTACGCTCTCTGTTCGTCGCTCACGCGTGATTCAGCCTACCGTCTGCGATGCATGCCTTCGGCAACTGAGACTATCGCATGCCTCGGGTAACCCGCCGCCTCAAAACGTGCCAATTGCATTTGAAGGCTTTCTTCCATGGTATGATGGCATGACTTGCGGATAGCGCTTGGCAGGAAAGAAAGCACAATATTTCTTTTCGCAAGCTTTGAGTGTGCAGAGCAGTACGGTAAAGGCGCCTTGTTGGCTCTTGGCGCATACATCCAACACGCGTGATCACCTTTAAAACACAGCCGCAAATGTAAATACCTAGTGCTGTCCTGCTCGGCCAATTCAGAGGTCAAAGTGGGTGCGAAAGCCTACGATCGAGGTGCAATAAACCGAAGCTGGTATTTCCGTAGCTATTTCCTCTCGCCACTAATTCGCACCACAATTCGCTGCCAGTGCCGTATATAGGCACCGTAAACTATGACACCGACAGTGGCGTAGCCATAAATATTTTGCGGAGGTGGGGAGAGGGAGTGTTGCGAAGGCTGCTGGTGCGAGGCGACGCAGATATGCGCTGCTTTGAAAGCGTGAACACATTCTAAAGTCTATGGATTGACACTCGCCACCGTATGCAGAAACGCATCTTGAATTGAAGCCCATGCTTGACTTGGTATAAATGACGCCTGGTACGCACGCGCCCAAGACGCTCATTGCTTTCCTTTGGCGCGTTCACGATCGACAGGCGTCGTTTAAATAAAGTCAATTATTAATATATCCCGTGCTACTTCTCAGAATCGTTCACGCATGACGAAGCAAGAAGCTGCGCAGTGCATGCCGCTATCCAAGCGCGGTTCATTTGCAAAGAGCGCAGATGAGAAATATTTAGGGAGCGTTAACCGATTGCTGCTGCTTTCGTGCTCGTTAACAGCTTCACGCAAGGATAATGACGTTACTGGTAACGGTAGGGGACGTCCTGGCGTTACACGCGCGCACTCTGTGGGCCATATAGCGTTGCTGTCGCCATTTGAGGTTATCCTCACCGCGAACAAGGCATGCGTATTGATGCGCAGAGCTCCGCGTGCTATGCAACCTCCCCCCCCCCCCCCCCCCTCCACCCCGCTGTGAGCCCGTAAGCAACTCGCTACAACCGGCTGCTTTCTTAACCGCGTAACAAAGCCGAAGACGGTTAGATGTGCGTGCTTCTAAAACAATTGGAGCCCGCACTTCGTGACGTGTGCGCTTAACGAAGAGCGCACGGTACGTTGTAGGGCCGAGCGAAGTACCCGCGTGCGGTCATCGTCACTTCCATCGCCTTTGCGAGCGTCCACGCGCCACCGCCGCTTTTACTGGGCCTGTATGGAGGGGCCCATAAGCACACGAGGTGGGCCGGGGTGCTACGCAGCGGCAACCTTTGCGACTTCCTCCAGCGAGGCGTCGGCGAAAGCATCCGGGCCTTGTTGCCCGGGCGGAAAAGCCCGCATGCCTGGGTTCCAACAGCGTGCAATCGACGAAAGGGAACGTCGCGTTGCCCACTTCTTCCCTGAGAACAGCTGTTCTTCTCTCTCGAACGAACCGGTCACGATCTGTGCGCTTTTCCTCGCTTGTCCAGCCATGACGGGACTCATCCTCCGTCAATTTCTTCAGCACGTGCCGAGATCCACCCATATATATATATATATATATATATATATATATATATATATATATATATATATATATATATATATATATATATATATATATATATATATATATATATATATCAGGATGCCTTTCGAAAAGTCGCTGTACATCTGGGATGCGTACACACAGTGACGCACCAAACTGTAGATGCGATTGCTGCAAGTCCCGAGTGCCTACAGGCTGAAAAGGTGACATGTAGAATGTGGCCAACAAGGAACTGGATACTGTATGCTTATTGCTCGTGTTCTCTGCGAAAGCTGCACGGCCTTCATTGTCGAGCTCGAATGTTCAAAACGAACAAGAGGGGCAGGACTGAGCTGGGAGTCACAAAGTGTCCGCTAAGAGCACTTAGGTGAAGATACTCGCCAACAGGTCTTGTGTGATGATGTAAGCCATACCAGTCCTTCCCTATGACAGATAGAATGTGGTGTTTCGTTCACTTAATTTCTTTGTTTGGTCGTGGGCATTAGCGAATCGCCCAAACTACAGAACGCACACCCGCGCAGGAGCCCCTGGACGGCGAGGTCTAATACAAGCAGCGTGTTTGCTCCCACTCGGTTCGCACCTGGACTCGCGAATTCTAATATTAGGAATCGCAGTGTAACAAGGCGACTGTGCCATGCGGCCAAAAAGACGTGCGGACGTCCTGTGACGGTCGTTTTAGTGTCTGTGTGAAAAATAGTCCTCTACGTACATATCCTTTCTTCGACGTCTCGTTCACGACGTGAAGGCGTCCCTGCGGAAAGGGAGGCCAGCGTGGGCCTTTCCCAGCAACAGTCGTGCACACGCAGCGTCCACCACGCCCACGCTGCCGAGCGTTTCCGCGACGCCTGCCTTCACTTCCTGCTGCTGCTCGTTCCTTCCGGCGATTTCCCACCAGGGGGCCCTTCTTTGTTCTCCCCCCACCCCCATCGGCGGCTCGGTTGCACGATGCCGCCATTGTCGCTGTGTCCTGGAACCACGCTCTCCGCCAAGAAGAATATCCGACGACAAAGAAAATGGGTTATTCACACACGGTGGAAAGACGCCTGGTGTGCAGACGAGTCTGACGCGCTGTAATACTTCGTGGTGTGACATCGCGTATGATAGCTGTCGCCCACGCGACTGTGACCAGTGGCGTAGCAACAGGGGGGGAGGGGGGGGGGGCGTGGGACCCGGTTGCACGGGGCCAGTAGGGGGGGAGGGGGTGTCATATACGTCTGAAGACACCCGAAAATTGTCGATATCCTCGCCTTCCTCGACTACACCCGGGGGGGGGGGGTGACAGAAGAGCTATCGGCCCCGGGTGCCAGACGACCTAGCTACGCCACTGACTGTGACACGGAGCTACATGCAAAGCACGAAGCTTCGAATTGTCGATGCATTCGGCCTCGCTGTGCGATACGCTAGCATGCTGGTTAGCTCAGGTGCTAGAGCGACCGCCCGTTATTGAGTGGAGTTGGTCCGAGGTTCGAACCCTGGAGCGGGACGAAAATTTCTTCAACTGCGAAGCTTTTCTTTTATGAAAAACCCGCGTGGGTTTCTCTCCGTATCTATAGCTTCGCGCTAGTGTCGGGTGGACCTTCTGGGCTTCCGCAGAAATGGTTCTCGCGTGGTGTGTGTACATAGACGGGCGCCGCTCTTGCGACCTTCCGTGGACAGATAATCTCGCTCAGCGCGAACGCACACTGCCCGCAGTCAGTCGACATTCGAGTGCCCCAGAAAAGCGCCGCTACACGGCTGCCTCTCGAGATACGCCGTATCGTTGGGTCCAGCCACATTGTAGCGTTCAATCACCGAAACATTACTTTTCGCGGAGAAGAAATGAAGGCACCGATACAGACACGCGTGGGACATCGCACCAGTGGGCATGCGATACGTTCATTCACGCGTATACTAGGTCCGCGTATAGCTCGTGCTTGTGCAGCTGCCGTGCTCGACATGACCTGATGGCGCCTAAATCTCGCCCCGGAAGCTTGACGTAGGATAGCTAAAGGAACGCGTTTTGTTAGGATAGCATCAGCTGGCAGCTTCGGGGTCTGTGTGTGTTCGGAGAAGCAAAGTTATTTGCGGACTGAGTGACATGCCAGCGCGCTGCAAATGGTCATGAATTGACCGGCAGAAAATACAAAAGACTGCGCGAAGAGGTCCATATGAAGGCACAAGTTGTCTTAGAAGGGATTTGGTGCATGGCTGAATTTCCACTATTTGTGGCTGTGCCTACTATTTTGTGAAGGCTTACTTTTGCCAAACAAAGAAGTTCTCGAAAAATAAAATTAGGTCGGCTTGGTATCGAGTCCAGTGATCTCCTCGCACCGCTGCTCTAACGGAAGAGCCGCCTGGGCAGCTGCTGCGCTTGGAGGCTCCCATCGATACGACGACCTCGACGCTTTTCGACCGCGTGCCGTGCCTCTCGGCGTGCTTTCTTTCCCTCCGCTTCCTCCGCTATTTCGCGCGGAAGGACGGCCGCGCAACACATCTGACGTCTGGCGTTGACCGGTCTCACTCCCGTCCAATCTCGGTCCGTTTCAATGGGCGCTCCTGCCTACGCTCCCATACAGGCGAATGTTTGACGGCGTGCCGTGGGCGATGGGCTCCACCGTCATTTCGCCGGCCGCATGCAGGAGAACCGTCCTTGCGCTCGTGCTTCCCACGTGCCTGCGAACTCGTTGCGCGTGCAGTGGTCATTTTTTCTATGCCGGCGCCGCAGCCATACCGATACGCAGATTCCTAAGAGCAGAGCTTTCAGAAGTGTGAAAGTCGGTCACTGCGCGTCCTACTCTTCGTGGCGTGCACACGAAACCTCTCGAACTGCACTGACCGCACAGATGTGCACAGCTGCAGAGGGGTGAAAGGCCGCTGCTTACCTCAGTCAGCTGCTCGTTCATTTGGACTTTCTTTATTTCTCTGAGAGGAGGAGGCACAAGGCTGCGGAGCCGCAGTAATAGCTACCTACGCATGTATGGACAATGTTATGGCTCCTCGTGAGAATACTCCCCTTGTCCGCCCGTGCATCTCCAGCATGGTTCAGAACACCTCATCGGGCGCTCTTGTCGGCTTCGAGTGACATTGATCGTTGCTATATCAAGCGGGCGCAGGCGACGATTCCGTTCGGCGGCGACGCGGCACACGGAGCAGGCGAGCCGAAGGTCGAACTCGCCGAGATGGATGCCGCCGCGCCGTCCGAGGCACGGCGATGGATCGCCCGGTGGTGGAAGTCCTTGGGGCGCCGCCACACGACGGAGAGGAGGGACAATGGACACCGCGCTGCCAAGGATGCCTCCTTCGCGGGATGTGCCCTCATTGCGAGAGGTGTCCCGGCACCAAGAGCGCCGCGAGCGCCTTTATCACGGAATTTCGCAGAGCCCCTGTGCGTCACCAAGCGATGTCACGCGTGCACGCGCCCAGCGACTGTGACAACTGCCTGCGAAACGTTCGTAATTACTTGCAAGGCGCCTCGTCCTTCTCGGTTTTTCGCAGTTGTCTCTTATAAGTGCTATGCTTTCGACGCTCTGGACCGTTTTGCGAAATACATTTCCCTCGCCAATCATCACCCGTGTTCCTTTGTCTCGCTACCCCGATCCTCGAGTCCGACATTCCAAGACCCGCTCGTTGACCTCGCTCGCTGCTTTCGGCCGCCATTCCAGATCTGTACACTGCTGTGTCCGGTGGCCGAAGAGTCGAACACTTTTCGTCGGCTCCGGCAGATCGAGTGGATGGCGGCCACGGTGCTACGTCTCAAACAAGACAGAGCTCGGTTCTGTCATCGGGCTGGGCGCACATTTGCATTGCAACACAATAAAATCGTTTGATTTGATTTAAGTTGGAATTAAATTCTGGGGTTTCACCAGCCAAGACCTGGATGTGATTACGCAGCGCCAAAGCCACTACTCCACGACAGCGGTTGATTTGCTTTCTCTCGTGAGCAGAGAACTCCGTTCGTTTGTTTGTTTGTTTGTTTGTTTGTCCTCCGTCACTGGCTCATACCTATTGTGGGGGACTTTGGCAAGATGCGGACGGAATTAGAGGGTGATTAGCGATTACAACAGAACAACTGAGATAAGTAGGGAAGAATCAAGAGAATAGAAAATAAACAAATAATTATAAATCGAACTAGAAAGCTTTTTTGAAACAACTATACTCTTAAACGGCTGAGCAGTCATGCATCCTTGTGACATATTGCCCAAGAGAGGAGGCTCCGAAAGAAATAATTTGAGGAATTGCAAAATTCACTCCAAATTTTGTAAATGTTTATAAAATGCTTTTCCTGGCACGTGCGAATCGTCTACAGAATAAGAATGAATGGTCAATTGTCTGAGTGAAGTGAACACAGCGGGAATGAAGAAGTGCGCCTTCATACTGCTCCTCGGTCGTCAACGTGCCTTCTTCTTCCTTTTTTTCCCCCGCTTGAATTCCTGATTGACTAGCCACCTGTTCGCGAAAAGAACAGTCGATGGACTTCCCCTCTTATATGCAGCGGTAGAAAAAGTCGGCGAAAGAGGGTATAACCACCACAGTTCTCCGTTTTAAGTGCTCGCGAAGCCCTTAATTTCTGCAGTCACTCGCAAGTGAAACTTAATTTCCCGCGGCGGTAGTGCGCGCTGCCTAACCCAAACCCGTCTCAGGAAGCTCTTAATTGCTCGTGCCCGCAGGCTGACTCACGCAGTTTATCAAGCCCTCTCGAGTCTTCGATGCCAGCCTTTCCGTTGTGTGGCAACACAATGCTTCCGCAGGACCTGGCATTTCGCGAGAGAAACTTAACGGCGGCGCAACTTATTCCCCTCGGTTGATTTCCCCGCATGCGAACCGCAGTGCCCTCGCTCCGCTGCAGAGCGCGTTCTGCTCACGTGCGCCAGCGGTGCTGCAGGTGGCGCGACAAGGAGGGAAGCCGCTTTCGCACGCTGCTGCTTTCTGGCCCGACAAATAAGGCGCGCAGTGTATCTCTCGAAGGTTCTCCAACAATCTCCTTCACGGCAATCGACTTTCGTGCATGGCACCGTCAGACAGGACAAACGGAGCTCTGGCCAGTACCTTCGTTCGTCTAAATTCGGCCGCCGTCTGATTGTGCGAGGCATTAACCGAAGGGAAGCCGCCCTCAAGATAGCAGGCCCTCGGACGTCCTTCTTGCAATCTCATTTAGCGACTGCCTGCGTCGCATCAGTCGCTATACACGGGCCCGGGGGATTCCCTTCGTGCCGACCGACAGCGCTGGCAGCGTATAGCCGACCTCGACTCCTTACTTTTACATTACAAATCACTTGTCGCTCTGACGCAAGCCCTCTGGCAAGGTACGCAATATATTCACTCGGGTACCCACCGCGGGCTTCGGTGTATGCACCGGTGAGGGTCCTGTATGTGTCTCATTGCATGCACGTTGCCGAAAGGAAAATAAATTTTTAGCCGCATAAATGATGTCCTTCGTGGCACTCTGCAGCATCTCCGCGGAGTCAAACCTCTGTGTGTACTGTTTCCTGCAGCGACAAAATAAGGTTACTCGTATCACTCGCGTCGAACAAGCGGAAGCTATAGTCGTGTGATGTCAACTAGTATGCTCGAGTTCGGAAAGAAGATCGATCGGTATCTGTGTACAGCAGAGAGCCCAAAAATCCAGGCAGGTCCGACGCAGTGTTGGAATCTAAATTACGCCAAGCTTGTTATCGCAGTTATCGCAGCCTAGCATCAGATGGCGGATGACACGCGCATGGCCTCGTCGCCTGTGTCACGAGGCAAAGAAAGCTTCCCTGCATAAGAGCGAAGTACGCTGCTGTCCTTAGGTGCGTGGCATACTATACCCCTCCGTGCGAAGCTGTCTGTGAGAGAACGGTTTTATATGACGCGCGCTCGTGCCATTAGTGTATAGCCTGGGGAACCAACATTCCCTCGTGAAGATGACGGTAACGTCGTCAACGTAGGTTTCTCAGTGTGATCACGTTAAAGGACCGCAGGGGACTGGAATTATTCGGAGTGCATCTTCATCATCTGTTCAGTGCGGGAAAGGCATCTCCTGGAGATATATGTCCTCTAAACTCATCCTATATGCGCGTGCAAGTTTCCTAACCTCATCCCTTCCTCCAGTGTCCTCCGGCGTCCTCTGCAGCGGTCCTCCTCCCTTTGGCACCCATTCCTGAGCTCTGATGCAGTATCGGTCCAGGGGCGATGTCCTGCCCCCACCCCTTAAAGCTTGTGTGCGCAGGGCCATAGCGCGTACGGCGCGTGACAAACTCATGCTGTCCTTCTTCCCAGCTGTTCTGTTCGTTTGCTCTATAGAGACAAGAGAGGCTTAACGACTACTGAAGAGAACCCGCCAGCACGTAAAAAAAACTCGCCGTAAAGAAAGCTTGGCACGGATATGTCCCACACGGCTAAAATGCTTTAAACACTGTTTGACATTGACTCTATTAAGAAGTGCTGGCTCGTCACTATTAATTGGACCGCACACAGCCGGCCTGCATACTTTAACTATAAAATGTATTTTTTCCTCTAATATCCAGCATAAACTGACAAAGAGCTGCACTATTGCTGCCCTCTGCATGGCCTCGGGAAATCGGTTGCATCGGTGCAAGCACAAAAAGTATAAAGCGGCATGCTTGAACGCCCACGCTTCGGGTTCAAAAAAGAAATGTGCCGTTAGAACGCTCACTGGGGCGCGATTAAATGTATTATTATTATTATTATTATTATTATTATTATTATTATTATTATTATTATTATTATTATTATTATTATTATTATTATGGGCGGAGTGATTGAAGCATGCATGCTACCTCCGCCGCTGGTCGGCCCGGTACTTCACTATCTCCGCGATCGGCCCACGCTCGCCATCTTTTTTTTTTAATCGTTGACGCATGGACACGAAAAATACACGGAACCTTAGCCATATGCAGTTTCGCCGTAAGAACGCCTGCAGACTTCTTATTCCTGCAGGCCCTAAGTAAGAGCGTGCGTGGCTAAAACCAGCCCGCCTCCGCTTTGTTTTCCTACGGCGCGGCTGTCGTAACTTGAAGTGCAGTGTAATACGCACAGCTGAGCCTGAACTAATGCTTGTTAACGTGCCCCGTACTGCCGCTGACCCTAATTCAGCAAGGTGTGTTCGGCCCAGTCTCGATCAGAACCACCGAAATGGCTGTGCTTGGACGACCAGGACAGTCCTGGAAATGTGCTTGGCGACGAGGATGATCGCTACGGCACGCATCTTCCTCGTCGTCGACAGGCGCGCTCTGTTGCGAAGCCCTGGCTCTGCCAGTATTCTCTTTTCCAGCGGCCGCGGCCTCTCGTCCGTGCCGCGCACAGGCAGACGGCGAGAGGCGGCTCTGCCACCTCGGGTACACGTCGCGCAATACGCTGCAACGACGAAGGGCTGCGACTGAATCATTGGCCAGATTGCATGTGGGGCGGCGATGCACTGAAGAGAAAATAGTATATACGCGCAGTAACCGTACCACTTTTAGCACCATGTACTCTTGCGAATCCTCCTCGAGGCAGGGCTTCCGAACGAAAAGATACTGCACACGATTTTCTGGGTGCCGGGTCACACCGGAATAGGGGGTAACCAGAGGGCCGACAGTCTAGCGCGCGAGCTTACATACCGAGTGGGACAGTCAATGGACCCGGATACCACTATGACGGTGGAACCAACGTACGCGGAAATACTAAATCATCACCGAGGCGAAAGGATAATATATCCACCACCCCACCCATCTTAAACACAACACGAAGCAGTCGGCTGGCGAAGGCTGCAGACATGAACATTCTCCAATCCACACATCCTACATGAAATGTTTCCCGGTAAATACAGGGACACATGCCCATGGTGTGGGACCATCCCAACACTATACCACATCACGTGGGAGTGCAGACTGCTACGGCCGCGCGACGCGCCACGTCAGCGGTTTCTCCGAGTAGCGCACAACGTTGGTCTCGTGGATCCGCACATCGAGCGCCAGCCTCGGGCGCGAGTGGCCGCTCTATTTTCGGCCCGCGCACGATGTAAACACGCCGCAGCTGCTGACGTCGTGCACGTGCATCGCAGCAGGGGTCGCCGACGGGGGGGGGGGGGGGGGGGGGCATTTTCTTCCACTCCTCTTTGTTTTTCTCGTTGCGTCCTTCGCGCGCTCATCGCACCTAAATTGGCTGTTCTTTGGAAGACAGCGTGGCGAGAGGATGGCGTGCGAGACAAAGGCAGCCATCATCGCGCGCCTGGTTGCGCGCCGGTCGTCGCCTCGTACGGCGCGTATGTAGTACGACGCGGTCTTTCGCGGGCGACGAGCGGTGAAACGCGGCGAGGGAACCGCGCTTGGCTCTCGACGGCGGCGGCACGGAAAGCTCCTCGCACGTGCGCTGCACCCGTAATCGCCGACAAATATGCATGCATGCACGCGCACTGCCTCCCGAGGATTAGGAGGCGCAGAAACTGGGCTTCGCGTACAGCTCCGGCAAACCGTTGGCCTTCCCCGGACAAGCTACGGAGTCGCGCAATGACCACGACTCGCCGATTGAACGGGTACCACGTACCTGTCGACCACTAACACGGCTGAGAGATGGAAGGCACCTGAACTGTATGCGCATGCGCACGAGTGAGTCCGTGCTATCGGGTTCTGTTACTGCGGAGAAGCAGCAGAGCGGAGGCCGGGAGCGCGATCGAGGGGCAGTTCTGCAACCGCAGTGTGTGCGCGCACCAGTGAATACCCGAGGAAGCACAACATTGCAAAGAACGACGACGACAGCCGATGTCAATCGTTCAAATCCAAAGTCGTTTTTTCTTCTTATTACTAGTATTTTCCCAGAGAGTATAGAATGGCGGTGCACTTGCGCGTGACGTATACGAGCCTATAGATGGTTAACGGAAAGCGTCTCCCTCATCTCATCCAGTCAGAATGCTCGTTAAGTTAATAACGACAGGGTTGGAACCCGCCGCAATATGAGTTGCCACTTGATAGCCGGCGCTGCATGTGTTCTCGGAGTACTAAGGTGTGCCTTTCTTATCGTTTTTTTTTTTGTGTGTTACGAAGGTGTCGGACTTCGAGTTCATAGAAAAAATAATTTCAAGCGTCAGAACGCCATAAATTTAAACTTCCGAAATCCTTTCCGGCGTCCTCCAGTTCACAAAAGCATAGCCTTCGAGAGCTATATATGGGGTGATCATATTTAAGTTTTACGGATTTTTTTTAAAACATCGCATGTCGCAGATAACATAATTCTATTGCCTTTGAGCTGGATTATCCAGAGAAGCAGAGATTACTTTCACGAGAAATTGAAACACATATGCAGATAATACAAAAATCGCCAATTAGCTTCCACATTAATTTATTTGCTGCGCATATTAAATTAACTAATTGTAGATGGTGGGTTTGCAAAGTGGAATGAATTTCCAGAATGACAGCAGTTTGGGGATATGTGTCATCAAACTCGTCGTAAAAATGCTCTGTTCCACTTACTTTTTTAACAAAGCACTCTTTCATGAATTGAAGCACAAAACTAACTGGAACGCCCATGTATTTCGTCCCACCACTTTGGTAAATAACATCTTGAAACTGGTGTAATGCTGAAAATTCATTTCAAGTGGATATGCCTTGCGACCTCACTACTACAATTCGTAAACTACAATATGTGCCGTAATCACCTGAGAAGTTAATTAGTGACTGTTGGTTAATTAGTTGAATATTTGTTTCGATTTCTCGTGATAACATTAATGTCCGCCTCTTCGAATAAAATTCGCAGTTCCGACCGAAAAGCGAAGCACCGATTGCAATAGCAATTAATAGATAGCTGTACAAAGTAATGATAGTAGTTTTATCGGTCGTATAAACTTGTAAACACTCGCTTACTAACTAAATTAACAATGATAGAACGTGTAAGCGTGACTCAACGAGACGTAGAAAGAAGCAGACAGAGACAGCGTTGTCTTTGTGTGTCTGCTTCTTTCTACGTCCTTGTTCAGTCGCGCGTACGCATTCTATCATGGATTCAAACCGTCTAACCCGTCAACGTGTTTTAACTAAACTGACCAGCACCGTGTCACACGCGCATAGGTAAAGATGAACATAATCTCGCTCAATGACAGCGCAAACTGTCTGTGAAAACGGTGGAGTTAGGAATTGCGGCAGCAGCCGCGAGCCAATTGTCCTCCGTGCACATGTCGCTTCAACGCGAACGAAACGTCGAAAGCACAGAGCATAGAAGCTACCGGCACTGCGCGCACTCTGCAAACATCGCAGATCGCTCTCAAGACACACGAGCGCCGGCAACGCGTCCCTACGGCGTCCACTACGGCGTCCGCGATTTGCGTGGCGAACGCCGTAGGAGATAGCAGGAGATTCCGCGGTTGTCTCCAATCTGCACGGGGCGGGGCATCGAGACACCGAAGCTTTTTTGCCCTGGCAGCCGCCGGAGAAAGCCCCTCCTCCCGAGTTTGGCCCCTCTGCCTCGCGCGCCGCAGGAGAGGGCACGCATCCGCGGGCCCCGTTCTTCACCGTCTTCACTCGCGAGATTGAAACGCCGGCTCACGCTCATACGCTTAACTTATACAAAACGTCACGGCGACTGCGACGGCATAAATGCGTCTGGAGTGTCCATATAATTGTTTTCGCGCAATAATACAGCTCAGGGGAATGAATTATGTTATCAGCTGCCACGGGCGCTTTTTAAAATTTTCGTGAAACTTAAAGATAACCACCCCGTATATTGGTATACACGCTATAGCTCGCGTTTGCACCTTGATTCTGTCTTCGCATATATAGCGACCAGACCGGAGTGGCGACGGGCGTTTTCCCAAGGGGCGACAGTTAAGACACCCAGGTCGAGTCGGAGTGCCTCGACACCGAGGAGGCGCTTGTCGAGCGAGCGTGCAGCGCGCGCGTGGACGCACGCTTCGATGGTGGCCGCCTTCTCGACAGGCAACGCTGGCCACGGACAAGGCAGGCGGCGTGCACTGCGCCGTTCGCGATCGGCACGTAAGGACGCGACCCCCGAGAAAGAATATGTATGTTTCACTCGGCGTCGATGCTGTGACTCACCTCCGCGAAAGGAGGGTGATGTAAACCGCCCTTGGGCACAGGCGCAAGAACAGCCACAGCTGCGCACGCTAGCTGACGACGCCGATATCGCTGTCCGAGAGAGCAACCGTGAGGCCAGCTTGGCGCTGCGCGTCAAATGCGCAGGCGAACGAGAGGGCGACATCACACAGCCCCGTTCGCACAAACTCACGCAGTCTCCTTGCGCATAGTGTATAAACAAGATAAACGCAAGACGACTGCACGGTCGATCGTCTCCCACAAACAACGTTGCATGTATTTACGTGCACATAACGCAGCTATATGTTATGCACCTATCATTATTATTGTTTTTTTCTAAGAAGGCCATTCTCGCACTGTGCAGAGAGAGAGCGCGATGAAGAGGAAAGGCAGGAAAGTTAACCAGATATTAGTCTCCGGTTTACTACCCTGTACTGGGGTTTGGAGATAGGAGTTAGAAAGAGCACAGAGAGGAAAGAGCTTTAAAAAATGTACACACACACGAAGGGAGAGTTATAGGCGTTCACAAAGGCCGGTACATCGCAAGAAGCGCAGTAGCGCTTGCACGGCCTTCTTCTGTGACGTCAGGTAATGTGCAAATTCGCGTGCAAGGCCTTGCTCTCTGTCGCCAGGTCGCCGTCCCGTGCCATAAACTTATTCATTGTTACGATAGCAATTATCCAGGCGCATTTCTGCTGTCGCCGTGAGGTTCTGTATAGAGTCCAAGGGCGATAAAATCGTCGCCGCGCGCCGTGTGTTGCATGGGCGAGTGAAAGCGTGCGAGAGTAAGCCGACGATCGCGGCTCAATCGCGTACACGCAAGCGAGGAAAGCGGGGAGGAAGCACGCCTTCTTCCGTCGCGCGGAGGGCTCCGGGGGAAGCTTGAGGGAGTTCTACTGCCAGCGGCCCGGGCGCTAGCGCGCGTCCTCCCCGGGCCGCGCCACTCGCGACGGGGACCGAGTCCGCCGCGTGGTGCGCTTTCGCGGCTCTATATTGAAGATTGCGCGAAAGTTTCTTCTCCGTTTTCCCTCAAAAGAACTGGACCGTGGGGCGCTGTTGATGCTGATTCCCACCATCGTATTATCGTATTTAGTCGCTTGTCTGTGCCTCTGCACGACGGAGGAGGCGCAAAAGAATAGCACGCAATTTCTCATTTGCGAGCCACTTCAGTGCTCGCCGAGACGGCGACCTCGTTCGTTTCAGCTGTGTTCTTAAAGCAAAATCTGCAATCTGGGGAGTGGCTCGCGGAGAACAGCTGCGATCGTGCCAGATCCTCACAGGTACAGCACGCATGGAGAGCAGAAGCGGGCGGAGTCGGGGGCAAATTCGCCTGGAGACTCGATAGCACGGAGGCCGCCGTCGTTGTCATGGCAACCGCGGGTAATATATGCGTGCTCGCACAGCATTATTATTTATTCGTTCGCTCTTTACGTTCACGAGCTGCTATCACTTCGAGTGTTTCTTTTATGAGGCGTCTTGATCGCTTTTGCGGCAATGACCGCGCCCACCGCATGCCGCCTTAAATCAATGGAAAAAAGCGAAGATAGTGGAAAGAATCCAAGCTAGCGAAAATAAGGCAGACATAGGCAGCTCTGCAGTTCACGGAGAAGCGGTTGAGTAAAGAAAACTTTCTTTCTTTTTCAGTACTGTGTCCTTAATGTGACTGTGAGTGTGCTGGCAGCAAATATTACGCTCAGTTGCGAGTTTGAATTAGTGATAAACGAGGCAATATATTCTTGGGGAAGTACAGATAGTCTTGTGCGCGATTCACGGTAGTGCTAGGTCGCGCCTAGCATAAGCCTGGAACGTTCACATACAGGGCTTTAAATTCTCGTTTTTCGAGTCCCAGTTATCGAAGCAAGTGAACGTCCATGAATGCGAGGAAAGAAAACGTGTGTTCGAGGAATATGCGAGTCAAATGGGCTGGTTAGACGAGTGTCGGCGTAATAAGCAAACGTTCATAAAACGAAATCGACCTCAACCCGCTCAGGGGGCGCGTATGCCTGGACGGGGGGATGAGTGGATAATCTATGCCACGGCTTTCTTAGCGCGAACTGACTTAATGTGATCTCCATGAACTGGAGTATTTTTGGGGCTTAGCTGCCGAAAGAGGTCATTCAATTTGGATGAATTGGTTTGGAATAAGCGGACATTTATGCGCACGTTCTTGCACGTCGATGGAGCGCGGGCGTGATGTATTTAAGGTGTCTGCATGCCGAGTGCTCTCTCTTCCGTGCTGCGACCAGGCACGATGTATGCCCCGTGTTTTCTCCGACCTCAAGTGCTGCAGCACTCGCGCCATTCAGCCTGAGCGAAACGTGGAAGCTGCGAGCCATATTCTGATGGCCTCCTCCTTTTTCAAGATTAAGCACTCAGTAGCCACAGGGTCAGCTAACTGACTCCGTAGCTACTGAAAGCTGGAGTCTGAGAAGATGGCTAACAGCTTGGCCGGCATGGGCTGCCAAGGGAACTGGCACTTTCTTATGACGTTTTTCACTGGTCGATCTGGAGCGGCCGCCGAAATCCGAATCGGCCAGCGGAGAGCAAAAACGTTCCGCGGAGGATCACGCAGGAAGTCTGCGTACGCGTCACACAATTTGACTGCGGCAGTCGCAGAGTCCGTCATTTCCGTGTCGCGCCCGCAAGGATTATGCATTGACAACGTGCATAGAAGGCTTCGTACAGCACCTGCGTCACCTCGTAATCGCGGTCGCCCGAGCTCTCATTGCTAAACGCGAGCTCTACAGCAGCACCGAACGCAGCCATTTTGCGAAGCAACGCAATGTTGTGCGCAACGACAGGTTACCGATTTCTCTTGAAGACGCAAGTTACGCGAGCTGTTTCCGTCCGAATCCGCACCTCGGTGGCGGAGCAAGTGAGAGTGATCCGGCGTGGAGCAAGTTGATCCGAACGAGCTGCAGCGGAAAGCGCGAACCAGCTCCAGATCGATCAGTGAAATTCAGATTCGTTGCCACGGAACAAGAAACCCTGCTCCGAATCGACCAGTGAAAAACGCCACTAGTTAGCAATCACATTGTCTTAGTCATGTTTGCTATATCATCATGGCAAACAGCATGAGCACATGGCTGACAAAAAAAAAATAATGTAACGTACGTCAGTGTCGTCAGTGTTGACGGGAAAAGGGAGAGGGGTGTTAGCTGCTAGTTGACAGCATTGATATTTTCTGCGTACTATCCGTGAGGATCGGGCCTAACCTGACTGAATGAGAAAAGACCTGCCGCTGTTGGTTTCGAAGAACTGCCTTCGCACGGGGAACGAAAGCTTTCCGCGAAGGCCTGGCCGACTCGTCGCGTCAGAAACCCCCGGAGACGAGGGCGATCGTCCGTCTCACCGGCTTGGCCCGCATTCGCAGTGGGCCGGCTGACAGAGCCGCTTCGAGAGCGCGTCGTCATTCGAGTCCCGGCGGCCTACATCCCCGAACGAGGCGCCGCTGACAGCTGACCCGGGCGCCGCGCATTCGCCGCGCGTCGCCGACCGAGACTCGGCACAACCGTACCTACACTAACGACGGCACGAACAAGGGCGCCACGTACGCCTCCTCTGCACACTTCGGGTAACGCGCGGTGAGAGAAAGGAATTCTCGTTGCACCACCGGTTGGTGCTTGTTCGCTTAACTTGCGTAGAGCAGAATTGCGGGGAATATATCACCACGCAGCAACGACGTTCTTGTCCGGTACTCGGCACCGGCCGCTCCATTCTGTCGGGGACCGAATACGAGAGCACCCCAGGGATACTCCGAGTCAACTCGAGGTTGCCGTGCGCCGTATATGGCGTCTCGCTCGTATAGTCCACCCGCCGCTCTGGAACCCGTCCATACTTCTGTACTCGTTCTTGCGTGCCAGTGCTTGAGGCATAGGCGGAAGGTTTTCATTTTTCCAGGAAAGGGGGGGGGGGGGGCGACCATCTCTCTCTCTCTCTCTCTCTACACACACACACACACACACACACACACACACACACACACACACACACACACACACACACACACACACACACACACACACACACACACACACACACTCACACACACATATAAGCAGTCCTGCGCATGACTGCTGTTGATTCTGATTTCGAGTGAATCCGGCTTGGCCTCATTTCGGTTACTGAGTGAATTATGCAGGGTGCCCCAACTATCATGCACCAAGACTTAAAAAAAGAGCAGTTGCGTTACTCGAAGCAAACCTACTGCATATTATTTCGAGTACAGTGGAGTAGCCACCAGTTATTCTTTCGTTCATGAAATTTAATTCGACGATTGCAATTAATGATCTAATTCTAGAAGTACTGTCCTAATTATCAAAGTGTCAATGAGGCATTCGTAAGCACCCCCAGGAGCCCCCAAATGACATCTGTGCTTTCAGCGACGTACTAATTGCGTGCAATTTTATCCGACTGACAAACAAACCTCACGAAATACGAAAAATACTGCATGGCTGCGCTCCAACCGGCATCATAAAGTAGCGTCCTTAAATGAACTGATTGAAAGCAACTACATTGCCTGTTGCAAACCCGAAGAGACAACGCATCACCTTGACAATGGTTCGGAAGGAGCACTAGCGGCAAATTTCGCGGCTTCCCAGCTATTCCTTCCTCTCATTTCTACGTCACACTTATTATCTGTCTCTCAAGGCTGACTGATCACATTGATAACAAAAGCCCCTGGGAAACACGGACGTAGCGCCGCTTTCAAAATCCCGGGTCTGCTCGCACCACATCGAAAGAGTGCGCGCGAAACTGTATTTTGCGCCAGAAACTTGCTTCGGACCAAAGCCAAATTAAAGTGATGGTTTTAGTTTTCATGAGAGTGTACACGTGCTGCAAAAACTGCATATATATATATATATATATATATATATATATATATATATATATCAGGTTTCAGTGCGCTGTATCATCTATTAATTCGTAAGCTCCGTTCAACACAAGCCTAGAGCGAGGACGTGTTCGAATAGGTCTCCTTGTGCTGGTATACGCAGCACAGAGCCCGCTTTATCACATCTTCAGTGGCTTTCTTGATGACCGACGCTGGAATCCTACGGCAAACGTCCGTTATACTTGTCTTGAGCTAATCTGATGTCCGTCTCAATCATGTAAGCACGATCTCTCGCATAACCTCAAAGAAAGAAATCGAGTGGAGAGGGGTCAGGTGACCTAGCCGGCCAATTTACAGGCCCGTGCCTTCCAATCTATTGCGCATGAAAAGTCGCATCCAGGCGGTTTCGTGCTTGGCTGCTGCTGTGTGCTGGTGCCCCATCTTGCTGATACCACAGAAGTGGAAGACTCGACAGCGGGACTTCGCTGAGAAACTCATCCACCACTCCTTCAAGGATTTCGTTCACGCAACGCTGTCCAGTCAGTGTGTGATCGAATAATATGGAACCGATTATAGCAATGGCGTAAATTCCGAGTCACACATTCAGCGACCACTGGTACTGGTGCCAGTGGTCGCTGAACGCTGAAGCATTTTGAAGCGAGGTGAACGTACAACATATTCATCATCTACGCCTAATCTATCCATACCTTTAGTAAACGATTGTTAATTGACTGGCTCCTTTTCTTTAAAAGACATGATAAACATTGTCCTGTGTATATATTTAAATATATTGTGTATGTGCATGGTGTTTACAGTAGAAATTTAAAACAATGCTTAAGTGACAAAAAAACGGATGAGGCAGCCGCCGCTGGTACTTCTAATGCGCTTGTTCTCTATACTGTCAGGATTTGCAGAAGTAAAGCAAAGTATGAATTAAAATACATGCACGTCCGCGCCAACAACGATGCAGTAAGCTATTAGCCACAAGAAAATTTAGTGAAAAGGTCGAGGCAAGTCAAAAGAAACCTCAAACAATGTGGGTGAGAAAATTCTGCCAGTGACTCGTCAGGGGGAGGGGGGGGGGGGGGTTAAGCTTCGGCATCGCAGGTGGTGGCTCCGTCCCCCCTTTCCGGAGAACTCTGGAGGGGGCTCGGGCCCCTCGGATCCCACATTGGTACAGCTCCGTGCTTCATTCCTTCTTTTTCTTGTGTACAAGTTCTACTTTCACTCTGTTTAGTTATGTCCAACGAACCAACCGAAACTTTTTTTGAAGCTGTCCTCGCTCACCTCAACGGTACCTCAGCTAAAAACTGCCCAATTATGTACTAGACAAAAAGGTTGTTTTGCACGTTACAGCAAATCGCGGGAAAAGAAAGCCACGAATTTGGCACTCAAGGGAATCGTTAGGAATGTATACCACCTGAAATTGACCATGTGCCTTGAACAGGGAACGTATGAGGCACACCCACACGTATACAGGGAATACTTGGAATTCTAAGCAATTAGCGGCATGCTGGCCTTGTGAGCAAACGTGATGCGGGACTGATCAGCGCGAAAAGAACGTGACCCATCGCTGTTGTTGCTGCGCGTGATATGTGAATAGCCAGAAACTGCTCTCCGCAGCTGTCGGGGAGAACGAGAATGCCCTGTGCGCAATTCGATCGGCGATATATCGGTGCTCCAGCAGGCGCCGCAGTATCTCTCGTTGCGATTCAAGCATGTTTCTCCCACCGTGACTGCGTGCGGCAAGCGACACGGAAGGCCTTGGTGTCAAATGTCCTCTCCATCTCGCAGGTACTGGGATTGACGTCGCACTTGACGGTTTCGACGTTTTCACTCTTATCACTGCGCAATTATGCGAAGCTTGTGTCGAACTGTGGCCTTTAGATGCGCCGGTGTGATCTCGGGGGCCACGATCATACGCGCGGGGCACCGATGTATTTCGCCGAAAGTCTGCGGGCGGATATAGCTCGAAACTGCCGAGGAGACGAGCGCAAGCAGTGTTGCGCTGCCGACCGTCTGGGCATCTCGGGGGCCAGCCGCCGTGTTCGCCTCGTGCTCGCGTTTGTTGTGCCGATCGGCGCATTCGGCGAGGCACGTAGAGAGGCGGCGTCGGAAACTGCTCTCTGCATGCTGAACGGAAGAGAGCGCGTCGGAGTTCGACGGCGGCGATCGGCGCGCGCCGGCGGAGCTCAAAGGCGTCGCCGACGCTCGTTAACCTGGAAGGTCGGCTATGTCGCGCGCGCGATATAGGCGATAAGTATAGCGATCGAAACGTGAAAGTCGCGAAGAAAAAAAAAACACAAAACAATCTGGATCCTTGGATGCGCAGCGGTGTACGCAGCGGTGCGCACAACTCTTCAGGTATTAGGTAAATATGTCTTCGTGGCGTGTTTGTTGAGTCAGGAATTGTTGAGCTTCAGGCGTTTTCCCAAAGCCCCTGTGAATAAACAGCCACAGAAGCTTAAAGCAGACCAGAAAGTATGTCTTGTTCTGCACAATTCAGCATTGTTCTAATTCTTTCTTGTATCTCGTAGAACCCAGATCGGTAAATTTTTTTTCGCCGCATACCTGTCACCAACACTCTAAAAAATAAAAATAATACAGGAATAATATTAAAACTCTGAGCTTTCCCGACTCTTCTTCTTTTGTTGAATATATTAGTGGTCCTTAAGTTGTCAGAAGAATTGGCGAACACGATGGATAACGCAGTCTTTCTTTCTTCTTTGTAAAGCACAAAGTTACGTTCTTTGTACACGCACATTGCTTTCTCATTGATCGTGAAATTTGGGGCTGTATTTCACGACTGACGTTTACTTCCTCCCAAGCCACTAATTCATCGTTACGTAATTTCGTCAAAATATGTGGATGCTTTGTTCGTGGCCCATTGCCTCCAATAGTGGCAGCATGCGCATTAACCTTAGAATGACCTCGACTAACGTCGAGTCGATGTGCTCGTCCGTGCGCCCGCAGGTTCGACCTGAACGGCGACCATGTGCTGGACTTCGAGGAGCTGAAGCGCATGATGGAGATCCTGGGCGCCCCGCAGACCCACCTGGCGCTCAAGGAGATGATCCGCCAGGTGGACGAGGACTACGACGGCACCATCAACTTCAGGGAGGTCGGTGGTCTTTTAGTCTCGCCTCTCGTCGGACGGTGCCGCCGGGCCGGCTCTCATCGCGCCTGCATGCTGTCCTTCGCGCGCAGCCTCAGTGGCGTAGCAAGGAGGGCTCGCACTTGGCCGGCCGGGAATTCGGGGGAGAGGAGGTGCGTCCCCCCATCCCCCGGCTAGGCCCCTGGTACAGGCTCCAGGGAGCCCCTAGATCGACGCGCCGGCTTTGGTCAAGCGTACATAACCAGTTGCGCTGAACACTCATATTGCAATTAAAAGGACACTAAAGGCAAATACTAAGTCGGCGTGGACTGTTTAAATACCATTCCAGAAATCTCGCAACGCTTTTTTTCGTGCCAAGAAAAGACTTAGCTTCCGAGAAAATTACGTCTGAAGAGTCCCTATACCGTTCTCGAAATTCAAATCTCCCGACATACAACCGGGGGAGTGGTGACTACGAGACGTTCATTTGAGGGATCGCCAGCCGTTTGTGGGCAGGCGCGAGCAAGAGCGGGCGCAAGAGAGAAAAACTGCGGGCTTTTTGCGCCTTGAATATATGACTCTGCTTAGGCACTACGGAGGAGGTTTCTTAGCGCGTGTTGAATGCGTTTGTCCCCTAGACATGCCGGCATTGAGGAGTGGGGTCGAGTTTGTTTACGCTCCGACGCCGGCTGCCCACGCGGTGAGGCAGTGGGCACGGATGCCCCATTTGGCCATCGCTGTGTCTAAAGGGCAAGGTTCTCACTGGTGTTGTATAAGTCGCGGGTCGCTTTTCTCGTCGCGACGATATATTGGATTTTTTACAAGCACTGCTCCAGGAGGGCACATGTAACCGGCAAACGGAGGCCTCAGGAGAGCACCTGAGATTATTGGGGGCGAGCTCGACCACTGGAAAAGCCGGCGCCATCGTCGGCGTGACGTGGCATGAGGGATCACGTGGACGTAGCGACCGCGTCGGCTGCTTTGGAAGCGTCGAAGCGAACTGAAAACGAAAGTTTAAGTCCCACCTGCGCTGCAGTTTTGATTAAGTGGTGAGCTTTTCCCGCCTTGGGTATGGGCTTGACAGCATTTGAAAGTACTCTAATAGGTACTGGCCGCTTTTGGAGGCGTGCCGCATGGTAGGCTACTACTCGGTGCCGCAGTGCCGGACGTACGCAACGAAGCCTGGTGTCAGCCTTATTCACACGTAGCCGCGGGACAAGAAGCTGCGTGAACCTTGTCTTACGAAACTTAGAACCGGCAAACAGCCATCGGATACAACTCGGTTATGCAGCAAGCACAGACGCGAGGAAGATTTCTGATACGGCGTCGGGACTGCTAGGTCCGGTGAGTAGCAGAACACGCGCACGGAGACGTACTCGCCCGCTGCCCAGCTAATGTCGTGACGCTTTATTAGGTCTATGAACTTGTTGATGCTTGGTTTCTGGCAAGTTCACTGCAATGGAAAGGGAGCGGTAAGAAGCTCATTTAAAATATGGTATGGCACATGGTCACGTTTGTGTTATGAAATAATGTACTGGATTACACAAAAAAAGTAGCGGGAAATTGCACGCTGAGAAGACCGACAAACATACATAGCGACGCAACTTGAGAAATGATCACATGGAAATCTGCAAGAATTTAGAAAAAAAAAAGAAAGGTTGAAACGTCCGACGGCACATCACAGTCGCCGCAGGCGTCGAAGCCTTTATAACAATATTATTTTTGAATAGCTCTGACAGCGTCCGGGCAACAATGCTTGCTTGTGTACTGTCAAATGCTCTTATTCTGCAGTCTACAGCTCACGGGACGGTGCGAAAACGCGCTCGCAGCGAAAGCAAAACATTGTGCGCGGTCATTTATGCAGACATGCATGCGGTCGCTGCGAACCCGTGCGATCGCTGCATTGAGGTTTCATTCTGTTATGCTCCATTTGGTTATACAGACAGCCCACTATAAGAACATATTTCACATAGTTTACGCTCAGCGTATGCCTACCTTTCACACAAGAAGCCGGTTCGGGAGACTCCTTCGCAGCGACCGCGCGCAGTGGCGTTCACTGTACGTATTCTATAAAGAGATAGTGTCTGTAAACGATTCTGTGCTTTCAGTTTGCCCAAGATTATTATGTTGACGGTAAAAAACTTCGCTAGTTTTGGGAGTACTTACAAAACTCTCCAGGAAGGCTGCCGCGTGATGTTTTTATTGAGCGCCGTAAGCCAAACAAACTTTGAGGAGCACGCCGCGTTATCCCTCATACTGCGCAAGGGAGGCGCTTCCGACAGATGGCGACTCCGTAAGTCCTCGCCCTCATAAAGCCGGCGGCGCAGGCCTCGGCGAGCCCCAAGCCACGGACCAGTCAGGATTCTTGCTTTGGTGACCCCGTCGCCGCTTTGGTGTCCTGGAGGCGCCGCCAATAATGCGAAATAATGACACGTTGTTACAATTAGTAAAAAGCACGATTGAATAAATATAATTACGTCCAGCCCCCAACTTGTGACGCTAAGTTCAGCATTACCGCGACCCACGACTTCTGCAGCACCAGTCATAACTTTGCCTCTGAAGGCACGTCGGACAGACTTTCTCGCGCCTGCGGCGCTGGTGCTGAGATGCCGGATTAAACCTTTCTTGCTTCTCACGGCGCTGTACCTTAAAAAAAAAAGAAAATCTGACTTTTCCGAGGGAGCAGTAGGGGCCGTAGTAGAGGGGCAGCGGTCGCCAAATCGGGCGTCAGTGCCCGCTGCCTCACCTATTTTACCGCGCCGGCAGCCAGCGTCCTCGAGCGTAAACAAACTCGACCCCACTCCGCAATGCCGGCACGACAGGCGCAAAGGCCTACAACACGCGCTAAGAAACCTCCTCCGTAGTGCCTAGGCACAGTCAAGGAGCAAAACCCTCCAGATGTTCTGTCTCGCGCCCGCTCTTACTCCCGCCTACGCATAATCGGCTGGCGATCCCTCGAATGAACGTCTCGTCAAAGGGTGTGGTGACGTTGCATACGCCATCGCCACCCTTTGCTGCCGTCGGTGAGTAAGACGGCACACGACAGACGGCAGTACCGAGCCAAGACAGAGCGGTGGATTCGCCGCTGCAGCTGTTGTTTGGTCAAGGGGCGTGGACCGTTCGGGCATCCTGCGACATCACATGGAAGCTGAATTCTCTATTACTTGTAGTTGTGCGAGTAATGCGACCCAGCGAAACCAGCGCAGCGCTATGCGATAACGAAACTACTGAAGCGCGAAAGCGTGGGCGGCGCTGAGTCGAGCGAAAACGAAACGTTTCGACCGCCCGCGTTGTTGCCAAGGGTATAATCTGGCGACTCTCTCCCTCTAACAATCGGCCGGATCTGCCTCGACCCGTCGTCGCCAGGAACGAGGCGGGGCGAGTGCTGACGTCGCATTCCTCTTTCGTCGCGGCAGAAGTCTCGATGCGACGCGCCATCGGACTCCTCAGTTCGACCCACGGAAATCGGCCGGCTGTTTCGTGGAACTTTTGATTGGGGGGGGAGCGCCCGTTGCCTCGATGATAGACACGCAGTGTGGCACAACACTGGGTAGTTTCGTCCCGTACAAATTTCAGCTTGCGCTATGCTCAGTTTTTTGGGGGACCGCCTAACCGTATTTGAAAACAGAATCAGCTTGCTATATTTAATCTACGTGCGAGGGTAGAGGTCCGGATAAAGTGTTATAATCAGCCGCGCCCAAAGATTCGTGTGCCTTACGGGGTGGTATCATTGTATTACCAAATGCTGTTACTATTGAATCTCTGTCCAGAGATAGTCCACATAGTTTTGCCGTCTCAGTCTATTATCACCATCAAACATCTAATCAAAGCTCTTACAGGTCTAACTGTATAATTTCATTGTATAATCACGACATATCGTAGATATGTTCGTGAAAATGACATTGGTCGAATGTGCAGAGCCATTTCAATACCAATAGAACACTGATATGAGTTCTTTTTCCTAAGGGCATTGTCACTTCTGACTCTGCCGTTTCGTTTTCATGCTGTTTCTGAATAAGAGTTACACTCGCACTTGTTTCCTGACAGGAGCAAAAACAGCAGATATTTTGTATTTTGAAGAAATGGGGGCCACTTCTTGGTAACGTCTAATGAAATATTGAACTGGTGTAGGTTGCTTATTGTTCCCCGAAAACAGTTACTGAATACTCGCGCTTTTCCAATTTTTTATGCGTCGTTCACGGCATTTATTTCTTTTCCACCGGTATCCTCGGCAAACTTTGTGGAGCAGGGTGTTTATATTTCTTCCAAGTACACAGCAATGTTCTGAGTAACGACCGATAAAGGTTTATTCTGTGTAGGTTCATTACAGCCTTTCTAGAAAGCTACTCATTTGAGCGTTCCAGGATGTCATACTGCCGCTAATCGAAGTGTTTCTCAGACTCCTAAAACAACTGCTCAAGATACGAACTTGAAATTCCGTGAAAATATGAAGACTTTTAAGCTCAATGCAGGCACGTACCCAGGGGGGGGGGCCCGGGGGTGCCCGGGCCCCCCCCCGAAATCAAGTGGCATACCCCCCCCCCCTCCCTTCCTCACCCACGCCACCACTCCCCACACATTCCTAAAGCGCCGCCAGATTAATGTTGAGACTTGGCAGCTGTTCATCGGTCAGCATTATGCTACCTTTTTCACTCCTTTTAGATGGCTGTAGTTATCGGCATCTCTTGTAATGTGAAGGACAGTTTTCTCATAGATTCCGCACCCGCGCGTTTAACTCGAGGTTCGTTCAGTTGTCACCATCTATTCAACCGTCACGCGCATAGCTGTTGCTTTTGTTAGTTCAACCTTCTTTGTTTAGGCTGATCCTGGGACCTGGATGCGGCTGTTACTCAGCTGGTCTGTACTCTCATGGAAAGAGTTGCGGCCGGAGAAAACGCCAATTGCGTTTAACTTTTTCCTTTACTTCATTATTTCCTTGAGTTACGGCTCGCCGCGACGCTGGCAGATGCCCGGAACCATATACACGGGATATGGGTTAGATAAGGCGGGAAATAAAGATAATGGGAAGGAGCGTCCATCATGAAACCCTGCAATAAGCCTTAAACCCATAAGCAAGATGACTGTCGCCAGTTACCTCGTCTGTTTTTCCCTAATTGTATAGCACTTTTTGTGCAAAATTGGCAACTGGAAACAAAAATCGCCAGGAGTTGAGAAATTGAGCGATCTACTAAGGGAGAGAGCCAAGGCAACAACAGAACTGCAAGCAAAAGCGAATAATAAGAACGTGAACCGTTGTTTATGAGAATATTTATGGATCAACATCTTTTTATTTAAAAAGCAAATAGAGAATACGCCGCCTGAAGCGGAGAACAATTACTTGTTTTGAATGACGCTTCTACAGTTATCGGTCGAACCGCCTCACGTAGCCACTTCTCTGCTGTGCTTATGTGGGTGTTTTTCTACCCTTTCGCGGTGAGCGCAGTACGTCTAGAATCGCAGAGTCCTGCGCTCTACGCGGTTGTATGGGACTGCCGGCCGCACAGCGTTACGCAATTCGCGGAACTGTCAAAACTGATCAACAAGGCGAAAATAACTGATATTCGAAACTATAACATGAGAAACACTGAAGAAGCAGTAAAAAATGAACGCAGCCTGAAATCAGTAAATATGAAACCTGGCATAGGAGAAACCATGATGTATGCACTAAAAGATAAGAAGGATAATATCATCAGCAATCTCGAAGATATAGCAAAAGCAGCGGAAAAATTCTAAGCTCACCTGTATACAGTACCCACAGGAGTCAGGATACCTCACTTAGAAAGAGTAATGAACAGGATACAGAAACTCTCCTATAACTAGCGATGAGGTCAGTAGGGCCCTGCAAGACATGAAACGATGAAGAGCGGGAGGAGAAGCTGGAATAACAGTCGATTTAATCAAATATGGAGGAGACATAATGCTTAGAAAACTGGCGGCTCTTTATACGAAGTGTCTTTCAACTGCAAGGGTCCCATAAAACTGGAAGAATGCAGACATTATACTAATCCACAAGAAAGGAGACGTTAAAGAATTGAAAAGTTATAGCACCATTAGCTAACTCCCAGAATTATACAAAATATTTACCGAAATATTTTCCAATAGAATAAGGGCAACACTGGATTTTGTCAACCAAGGGAACATGCTGGCTTCAGGAAGAGATACTTTACAATGAATCACATCCATGTCATCGATCAGGTTATCGCGATATCTGCAGAATACAATAAGCCTCTCTATGTGGCTTATATAAATTACGAAAATGCATTTGATGCAGTAGAGATACCAGCAGTCATAGAGGAATTACGTAATCAAGGAGTCCAGAACGCTTGCGTAAAAAGCTTGGAAAATATTGCTACATGTGTGTGGTATTTGTTTGTTTGAACGAGGCGCGTGGGCGCCATCACTCCAGAAAAGAGGAGGAAGAATGAACTGGGCTCTCACTGTGAGTCTAACCGGTCAGCGCTGCAACCATTGTTGTAAACATAATCTGTAAATAGTTTCTCGTCTTACTGACTCGTCCTTCGCGTAAGAATATCTACAGAGGTTCTACAGCTACCTTAATTCTACACAAGAAAAGCAGGGAGATACCTATAGAGAAAGGGGTCAGGCAGGGAGACACAATTTCTCCAAGGCTATTCACTGCGTGCTTAGAAGAATTCAGGCTATTAAACTGGGAAGGCTTAGGAGTAAAGATCGACGGCAAATATCTCAGCAACCTTCGGTTTGCCGATGACATTGTTTTATTCAACGACAATGCAGACGAGTTACAACAAATGATTGGACACTTTAACAGAGAGAGTGTAAGAGTGGGGTTGAATATTAATATGCGGAAGATGAAGATAATGATTAATAGCCGGGCAAAGGAACAAGAGATCAGGATTGCCAGTCGACCACTAGAGACTGTGAAGGAGTACGTTTACCTAGGTCAATTAATCACAGGGAGCCCTGATCATGAGAACGAAATTCACAGAAGAATAAAAATAGGTTGGATCGCATACGGCAGACATTGCCAGCTCCTGACTGGAAGCTTGCCATCATTATTGAAAAGTAAGGTGTGATATCAGTGAACTTTGCCAGTGCTGACATATGGGGCAGAGACTTGAGAGCAAGTTAAGGGCCACGCAAAAAGCGATCGAACGAAGATTGCTAGGCATAACGTTAGGAGATAGAAAGAGAGCGGTTTGGATCAGAGAGCGAACGGGTATAGACGATATTCTAATTGACATCAAGAGGAAAAAATGTAGCTGGGCAGGTCATGTAATGCGCCGGTTAGATAACCGTTGGACCATTAGGGTTACAGAATGGGTACCAAGAGAAGGAAAATGCAATCGAGGACGACAAAACACGAGGTGGAGCGATGAAATTAGGAAATTCGCGGGCGCTAGTTGGAAGCGGTTGGCGCAAAACAGGGGTAATTGGAGATCGCAGCAGGGAGAGGCCTTCGTCCTGCAGTGGACATAAAACATGATGATGATGATGGTGATGATGATGATGGAGGTGGTGGGCCCCCCCCGAAAAAAAATCCTGGGTACGTGCCTGGCTCAATGCGTTGCGAAACTTTCACGTTTACCTTTCACGTTCTTGCTTTAAATGCAACTGTTGTAGATTACTAAACCCTAGTTTTTTCATGTGTTTTCGTGCATCCTAGGAGTGGGCTATATGTCCCTCTTCCAGAAGAATACGTATGCAAGTGGTACACAGCGTTATTATTGTGTTTTACGAGCGGCATAAAACTTAGGGCTGTTGAGCTGGCATAATTACAACTACAACTGAGAAAAAAAAAAGCGAATATAGGGCTAACAATGCGCAAATTTTATGTACGGTGGTAAATGCGTGTTCATATAATACAGCTTTAAAAGAAACCTTAAGCAATTATTCAAAATATCATGCTGCTCTTATTATTTTCCCTATGTCCCAAGAGGCACTGCGCGTCAGAAATTTTATGCTTTGAAGGAATAGACAGCATTTTAAGTGCAATGTGTCGCGAAATGTTAACGTTTCTTGCTTATTTAGAAGCGTTACGAATAATTATTGAACCATATTTTTTTTTCTTTTTACTTATTCACGCGCGATTTATTAGGTTCGCGTGGTGTCCTTGCTGAGCTAAAGAAGGCAGCTTCTTTATGTTTGGCGACTGTAATGGGTGATGTGTAGGTAAAGTTCGAAATAGGTGGGTAATCGGGGCTTTCGCAATAAATTACGCATGCAAGTGCTGTGGAATGTTGTGGGCGTGTCCAACGAGCGGGGCAGCATTGAGACCGGGCGGAACTGTAAGCGCCTTGGTGGCGTTTGTAGTCCCAGTTATGGACCAAATTTAGGGGAAAATGGACGCACAGTATGGAAACTTTCTGTGCGAAGTTAACTACGGTTGCATCAAACACAATCCTTAAAAAAATTATTGAAGTGTTAGAGCGTGTGATATGGCCGCTATCAGTTATGCCTCCCAGTTTCCCGACATAGCTGTTGATTACAGCAGGTTTATATTTTGTGGTAAGGGGATGGGGTCATGGTAAGTGCAATGTACGACAAAATTTTTACGTACGTGGTCCGGTTATAAGCGTGGTAAATAATTACTGAGTCGTACTTTATTTCTATATATATTTTCATGCGTCATAAGACGTTTCCAGCGTTGTCCTCGGTGAACTAAACAAGGCACTTTATTTATATTTATCGAAAATAAAGGGCGCGTTATGGGTAGCTTGTAGATAAACTTCATAATCAGGGGACTAATTATGATTTGCAGTAAATTACGCATGTAAGAAATCCGGAGCTACATGAATGTGTTTTACGAACAAAGCAGAACTTATCCCGCTGACCTGGGAGAACTCATCCGACGCCAAATCTAACAAAAAATTGGCTGTGGGGATGGTGGGAGGACACCGTGGTAAATGTTCCGGCGAAGTAACACGTGTGTTCATGGATTACTGGCTTTTTCAAATATCCCCAACAAGAAGTGCTCCAAACCATTACATGTGGTCAATTAAGTTTTCAAACAGAACAGTCGTTTATGGGCAACTTTCTAAAGCAGTCCATATATATATTTACAGGGAACTGAAACTTTTATTGCAACTGCTCGAAAGAAACACCTTCGCTGGAAGTTGGGTTGTTGGTTGTAATTCTCCAAAGTCGCACACATCTGCTGTTATTTTTTCTTGTAGATATCGCAATTTATGTTGATTGTACTTTGTTGCGATAACCTCGACAATACTATTACCTTAACTAGCGATACGTTTGTGCAGTAGACTTGAACACCAAGTACAGTGCTTTGTTGAATTAATGAAATTGTAGCAAATCTGCATTTTCTTACGTGCGCTGTACTACTGCTACTAGGCGGGATCAGGGACGTCTGTCGGGCACTGAGTGCCTTTTTCCCCTTTATTATCTTGAGATTTTATATAATTTTAAGAAATAGACGTAAATTCAAATAATTTGTTAGCCTCTCATGGTTCACGATGTGCGATTGATATATAGGTCTATGTCTGTTAAATTAAAAAATAACCGACAGACGCATTTCCAGGCTCTTTCACTTATTGCAATATATATATATATATATATATATATATATATATATATATATATATATATATATATATATATATATATATATATATATATATATAGCGTCATAAGGGCCTTCACAAAAAGTCGCGCTCTCGATTAAAGCCTCCGACAGATTTCTTCGGTGTCAGCAGGCCCGCCTGCAGTGCACCGCATCAAATGTCCTTTGTCACCGAAATCTCTGGCAGAGGTCGAAGGTTCGAATTTTGCGTCCTCTCCTCCGAACCGCGCTCAGTATGACCTCCGCAAGGGCCGTTCGACGCGATGCGAACTGTTGGAGGGGATGTACGCCCAGCTTGGATTCGAGTAAAATAACGCTTTCCTGCAAGACCTCACGGCTGATCAATCTTCGTAGGCGACAGACGAAGTTGACAGTTCATATATGTTGGCCTTGTGTTGACGCATCATCTAGCTGTTCTGTCGGGGATCCATATTCGAAAGGCCACCTGCGGGTGACGCGGCGTATATCATAGAGTTCTTGGTTTTCGGGTTTTACATTTTCTGCAATTCGGGGCGTTAAAATCGGGTGATGATTTGAAAGAGGCAAACGTGGCAGAAATCGGGGGTTTTGTTCTCTGGCAGCATGAAGCCAAGCAGAAATGGGGATATATATATATATATATATATATATATTTTTTTGGTCTGGCATGCCGAAGTTCGGCATTTTCCTCGCTACTACTACAAACGATTAAAGCAAGCGATAGCTTCCCTTCGGACACGCACGTTCTAATTAAACGAGCGATCGAAAGCGCTCACAGGCACGTGCAAGGACAAAGAGAGCTGCTCGCAAATCGCATGACGAACTCATCTCTGCAAATCCTCGTTGTCAGGCAATATTAATACATAAAAAAGAAACACTAACAAAAACAACAAATACAGACCCGTTTGACAGTACATTTTTGCTTTGCTCTCTGCACTTTTTAACCTAAGGGAAAAAAATACAAATAACAGTTGACACGGACATGCTTCGCAGGAGGCACAATGTTATTCCTTATACTTGTAGGAACCCTTCTTGAAGCATGCATTATAAAATGCATTAGGAACATTTATGTGCCCAACCTAGACCTATAGCTGTCAGGCGTTCAATCCTCGTCTGTTGTCGTAATGTTTTACTGGTTCCTAGTCTACCCTTTTGCAGCAACAGTAATGTGTTACCAACTAGCCGAATCAGCCACCCTTCTTTGAATGTATAACGTAGTTGGGTAAACGTACTCTCAACTTCACAGCTACGCCATTCGCCATGTAGAGCAGCGTCAGCGCTGCGTTAATTGGCTTGCCAGCCCATCACCGCCGCTTACATCTATTCGACGTGCCGGAAACACTATGCAGAGTGCCATTGTCATATTCATTTAAACGCGGCTACTAAAAAAGCAACACGCCTTCATCCACTCAAGGCCGGGAAGCGCTTAACATAATATATTTTTGAGCATGCCACCTTTCGGTTGTGCGTAAAACAAAAAGGAGGCGTATACCACATGTTACATCGTAAGGTCGGACACTGCGCTTGACGCAGGCGAGGCAGACACACGCTGACAAGCTGGAAGGATGGGCGTTTATTTGCAGTGCACGTTGGAATATAAACAGAGGTTAAGGAAGGAGGCGAAGGGAAACTAAGTAAGAAAACATAAGATAGGCAACCAGATTGGCACGTGTGGCTGTAGACTTCAACTGAGAAATGATAAGAACACTGCAGTTATAACACCATATTTGTATAATAATATTATTATAATAGCATATATATTGACTACTTGCTTTCTTATTGTTCTTTACGAAAGGGCAAAGGTCGTGGAGAAATCGGATTTAACCTGATTTGAACAAGTTTTGTTCGCGGTGAAAAGAACAGGTGTTATCGGGTTTTACCCGAAAGCGAAGGACCATACCGCATCTAGGCGTCCGCTATGCACCTCGCAATTTTTTCGACCAGAACATCGCCAAGAAGAGCCACCGCCTCTTCCGAGACCATCTCAAAGGAATTCGTGTTCACGTTCAGAACGGATACACATTCGCGAGCCAAGGGAAACGCACCCGAGGCACTTCTCCGCGCCCAGTCAGCGGGCGTTCGAAGAACCGCAGAGGAAGTGCGCCGCATTTCGCGAAGCGTCCCGGCCGCACCACGTGCACCCGAGGCGGGGCGGAAGCCTGCGTTTCCTCTCGGCCGAAGATATCGGAAGGCCCGACGCGCGTCCACCAGCGTCGCGGCGCATGGCACGCGCGTTTCACCGCCGTGGCGTCCGGCGCGCGCAACCTTCTGTGTACGTACGCTCAGAATCACGGTCGGCAATTCAGCCCGCTGCCGTGGGCGCGAGCACGCCCAGTACACAAGGTGCACGGCGGCGGCGGTCTTGTGCACCGCTGCTGCTGATCGGTGGGCGCGTTCACTCCGCGGGACAGACGAGTTCGTTGACTTCGAAAGAGCGCTCTGGACGGGAAGGAAGTGCAGCGGCGCTATTCGGCTGCGCCTGCCCAATCAGCGGCAGCAAGTGCGGAATCCACGAGACACGCAACACACAACGCTGTCTTCAAAATTACTCACACGCGTACAAAACTCTTTAATTATTGGCTGAGGACCTTAAGTATGATAGGCAGATTTCTAGAACACAGTCAGAAACCACCGATCGAGTTGATTCCTTTACGTCTGACGTAGTGTCCCACAATTTCTGGTGCTACAATCCTCGAAGGATGAACCAACTAGCTCAGTTAAGCGCCCTTTTTCACGACCCGCCGTGGTTGCTCAGTGGCTATGGTGTTGGGCTGCTGAGCACGAGGTCGCGGGATCGAATCCCGGCCACGGCGGCCGCATTTCGATGGGGGCGAAATGCGAAAACACCCGTGTGCTTAGATTTAGGTGCACGTTAAAGAACCTCAGGTGGTCAAAATTTCCGGAGTCCTCCACTACGGCGTGCCTCATAATCAGAAAGTGGTTTTGGCACGTAAAACCCCAAATATTATTATTATTACCCTTTTCACTTGTTTTCTACCTTGAGACAACATACGTGATCTACCAGTGGGGATGAGCGCACCTGCTAGGCCGTGTTATCGCTGTCTTGCGAAACTCAACGCAAGTGACTCAGCCCGACTCGGCTGAGTCACTTGCCGCTTCTCGGCTGGCTGAGAAGCGGCCGAATATCATCGACAGCGTTGCTCGCGCCGCGTGTATCCGCTTGCGCGACCCGAGCGCCGGCGCTGCCTTTCATTTCTTCTTATAAGTTAAAAAAAAATAATGCCGTCGTTGTCGTAACCTATGACGATGTGAAAAGCAATTAGTCTTTACTACAATACAAACACGTACAGCAGTGCAAAGTGCACTGATGAAAGCAGCTGCGCCGTGCTACAGTCTGCCATCTTGAACAACACTGTCGCGTGTTCTCGTTCCGCGCCTGCACGACGAAACAAGAGCAAAGGCACGACACGAGCGGCGAAAAGCACTCGCACAAGCGGTCTCGCTTTTACGAGCGATATCTGGACGTCACGTGCCAACGAGGTCTTTATAAGCCTCACGTGTCAGTTTCCTTCGGTGAAGTTCGCTATGTTCACACTATGTTATGTTCACATAGCTATGTTCACACGGCTGTGAACATAGCTGCCTCATTGGAGCAGCTATGCACCGACTGGGAGATACCAATCGACTGCATGAAGTACATCGTGACGGACAACGGCCGCAATATCCGAGCGGTTGCGAGGATAGTGTCATAGCTCCAGCGAGCCTAATTTGCGCACACTCTGCAGCTGGCGATCAGCGATGCGATGTCGTGTATTCCGGCAATCGACAGAGTCTGCAAGAAGGCGAAAGCGATTGTAGGATACTATATACGAACATAGCCCTAGTGCGCAGAAAAGACTGAACGATCTGCAGAGGCAGTTGAACAAAGACGTACTCTATGTTGTGCAGGGTGTTGACACAAGATGGAACAGTCAGTACTTCACGCTCTCGAGGCTCCCTGAACTCAAAGAGTCCATCACACTTGAGCTCACCAACCACTTCGGACACGAGCATAGATACCTTTATTTGACCCAACTGTGATCTTTAAGGGACACTAAAGGTAACTATGAAGTCAAGTTAAAGTGATAAAGCAATGCTCTAGAACATCTATTAATCGCGAACAGAGCTTTAGTAACCGAGAAATTGAGGTAAATGCATGACACGATTTGAGACCCCCCAGCGACATTCCGGTACTATAGCCCGATGACAAAGGCACTCCTCATAATAATTTATGTCACTAGTACACAACTACTCGTACTAAAAAGATCATTTCATTAGGTTATAAGACGGAAGAAAATGCTACTTATCTACTTCTATACGATTCTAAGAAAAAATAACAATTTGACCTTACCCTTCAGTAGTATGGGTGATAGAAAGGTTTCGTTTTCGCTCGACTCTGCGCCGCGCGCGCTTTGGAGTTTCAGTTGTTTCGTTATCGCGTCGTGCTGCGCTGGTTCTGCTGGCTCGCGAAACTTGCATTTGGAACAAGAAGCGAGAATACCACGTCCATATATGTCGTGGGATGCGCGAACTGTCTGCGAAACTTGGCCAAGGGCAGTTGCAGCGTCGAATCCAACGTTGCTTATCACTGTGTGCCAGCGAGTGAGCCTCTCCGTTCGAAGTGGTTAAGTGCCGTACCTCTGCCACAGCGCGTTGGCAAAGAGCCGAAAAATCGCATAGTGTGCTCGCTGCCCTTTCGTCCAGAGGATTACGAGTTAAACGCCGACTTACTGAAGTCGTGTGCAGTGCCTTTCAAAGCAATGCTTTCCCGTAGCGCTGTACGTTCCGTCGGTCTTGCCTGCATTCTTCGAAGCGCAACAACAACTGCAGGTCGAAGACAGGGTGCTGAGTGCGGCATTTGGTTTTAACGAAGGAAAAGCTACAAATGTGCGAATATGTACAGCCGTGACATACAGTTGACGTCGTAGTAGTACGCAACGACGCCGGCAGCGCAAGCCCTCAGCAGCAGGTCACGTTCATCAGTGCTTAAATCGCTGAAGTCGAGCCCAGCATCGCGAGCCAATGTGTCGTTGTCAGGGTCGTCCATTGCAACGAGCGTCAAAGTTGCGGTCATAAAATAAAGAGCCAGTTTATCGTCGCGCGCTTTCCCTTCCGCTAGCCACCATAGTTCCGCTTTCGCGCTGCTGTCGGCTCTGTCCTGGCTCTGTTTCTGGTCGCGCGTTTGCGTTTTGCGCAGAAAAGCGTATATATAGCGCCGTCTGCGGGCGCCATTTTACTCACCGACGGCGCAACGTCACTATGAGACTATGACGTCGCCACTCCTCGATCGGAGGGCGGGCGATTTGAAGTGCGCTAGAGGTACGCGGACGCTTCAGAACGCATTTTCTCTTAAAATGAGTCTTTTCTTCGCAGGAAACAAGCGTTTCGAGGTTTCTGGACGGTATTTCAACAGTCCACGTTGACTTAATATTATTCTTAGTGTCCCTTTAAGTGCTGAAAAGTACCTCTCCTTGCTATGTCAAATTCCAATTATTTTTTAATGCTGCATTGCCTGGAAAGCTGAAAAGGCAACCCAGGGTCTGCTAAGAATCTTGCAAAATGTGTCAAAACCCGTTCTGCGGGGTGCAAATTTGACGAAGTGGCCAGCCTGGCCATGTTTTTTGATCCGCGCTTTAAGGCCACAGTTCATCGGGCTGATCAGGTCAGATGATCTGGCTGAAAGACCTTGTGACAAGAGAGCTCCAGGCAGCTGACGTGGAACCCAGTAGGGACACTGCCGTGCCAGCGTCGACTTTGTATCCACTGGTGGCATCAGTGTATGGATATATGCTTTTCATGATCTAGTGATGAACAAAGAGAAGACACATTTGGCATCTGTCCCTGAGAGGCAAGTTACAAACTATACGGAAGAGCCTCTTCTGGAAAGGGGCAAGAATCCTTCTGAGTGGTGGCAGTCCATTGGCCGCTTCAAGTACCCGCTTTTAGGTACACTCGCTCAGGAATATACTTTGCCATCCCTGCCACCTCAGTTCCTAGTGAAAGAGTCTTTTCTACTGGTGGAAATATTGTTACAGTGCATAGAGAGCGCTTACTTTCTTAACATGTTGAGCAGTTAATTTTCCTTCCCGATAATCTGTAACAAGCGTTTTTCCTGACTGAGAGCATTACCTGACATTACCTGAGTGCATTGCCTATAATGAGTGCCTCTTTAATCTGAAGCACCCTTGTAAAATACAATAATATTTTTAAAAGTGGAATAAAGCTATTGTTACCGCGTTTTGCAATTTTTTAATACTATGGATATATTCGATATTCGAAGACAGTTTTTCGCCTTATTCGTATTCGATTCGTATTGGAAAATTTCAATATTCGCACACCCCTATTTTCTTGAAAGATTTATTGATGGTGGAATAAAAGCCATCTCTAGGAACATATGTAGAGCCGCCTTAGAGCATTGCATACATCAGGAAAATTGCAATTTGACGAAAATTTGCCGTATATAATCGTGTAAGGGCCGCACTTTTTTTCTAGAATTTTGGCTGAGTGCGAAGCTTACATGAACCAGCCAATGAAAGCCCGCTATAAAGGGTCGTGCTGTTTCCGCAACTGTAGCAGAGGGCAATCGAGGCGCAAATGACACAAGGCTGCAGTAAACGACCTCCGTTGCCGGGCCATCGTCCCTGACCAGCGCTGAACCAAACAGCGCTCCCTTCTCTAGAGGCGAATATGCCACCGATATGACTGCAAACACTGCCAACACAGCGCAACGTCGCCACACAAAGAAATAACGGCGCGGCGGCGCCGGCCTGCAGTGAGCGACGTCGACGGAAAAGCAGCTATCGTCATCTAGCGGCAACAGAACTAACTCCGCTTTTCGGCGGGACGCTCTGAATTTTTTCCTAAAATTTTGCCCTCCAAAGTGGGAGTGCGGCCCTTACGCGAGTATATTAGCGCGAAACACGCCACCTCTCCGATGCGCTTCTGTGGTCGTGGAATGCGCCTTCCGTTGGGGCATCTCTTCACCGACCGAAATGCCGCCAATCTCTGAGGGTTTACGCGCTTCACTTCGCGCAACACTGACATATAAGTCAATGAGATGATAAGGAGTTATAAAGGGTTATATGGGCTTATCACGGTAGATAATGGTTCGACGCGAATGGATAAGGTGTAAAAGAGTGATGAGGGCTTATAATGGTCAGAGCAATTCTGATAAGGTTAATAATAACCGATAAGGGTTGGTAACGATCGGATCAAGTCCGATAAGGTTGATAAAGACGCTTAATAGTTGATAAGGGTCGGATCATGTCCGATAAGCTTGATAAAGACATATCAGAGTTGATAAGGATCGGATCGATTGAGATATAAGGTTGATACTGACCGATGAGGGTTGATAAGGCTCGGATCTAGTGTGATAAGGCTGATAACGACCTATAAGGGTTGATAAGGGTTTATACTCGTCGGATAATGTTTCACAACATTGATGATGACATCGGGCTACGTGGAAATGAGCAAGTGGCACAACGCTTGCACACACTTAGGCAAGTTGTCGAAGTACACTTCTTCGCACATTACAAAACTAGAAAAGACCGTTCATGGTCGCCTTGTGCACTGCTAAAGCTGGAGGTGATTCTCGATATGATGCCATTACAGTCTAACCTGTCTTGCAGTTCCGTCTTTGATAGAGAATGTCATGCACCTCTCTGGCCACGTCGGCCAATGCCATCACTGCGAATACACTTTGTGCTCACAGTCGTGATGCTTCTCGCAGTTCTTGCTGATCTTCAAGAAGGCACGTGACGGCGAGCTGAGCACGGACGGCGGCCTCAGCGCACTTGCGCGGCTGACGAGCATCGACGTGGAGAAGGCAGGCGTTGGGGGAGCGAAGAACTTCTTCGAGGCCAAGGTACGACGGCAGCTCATCGCACGGTCTAACTTGTTCCCACAAGGACATGTCGCTGGACAAGTTGGTTCGGTTCACTGTGTATTACTTGTAACAACGCGCGCACAGAGAACGATACGGGTGTCACAATATGCACTTGTGATCGCGATCAAGCCAGATCGAATTTTTCGATCTGGATCTGGACCTTTGCGAGAGCTGCGCGAGGGAGCCAATCGTGGTCGAGAATTTCGATCCGGATCGGGCTTGAACGCGATCGAAAGTGGTCGTGTGACACCGGAACAAGACACACACAAGCGCGCGTGTGTCGTGTTCTCTGTGTTGTGTCTCTTTTCGCACCGTTAAAAGGATTTTTTCTCGACAGCACACGATGAAACGATCCTCCCTGTAATCGTTGCCTTCAATGTATTCCTGCCAAGCACTGCCGTAGACGAGCCGTATGTAAAAATACTGAAAGATATCTATAACGGCTCCACAGCCACCGTAGTCCTCCACAAGGAAAGCAACAAAATACCAATAAAGAAAGGCGTCAGACAGGGAGATACGATCTCTCCAATGCTATTCAACGCATGTTTACAGGAGGTATTCAGAGACCTGGAGTGGGAAGAATTGGGGATAAAAGTTGATGGAGAATACCTTAGCAACTTGCGATTCGCTGATGATATCGCCTTGCTTAGTAACTCAGGGGACCAATTGCAATGCATGCTCACTGATCTGGAGAGGCAAAGCAGAAGAGTGGGTCTAAAAATTAATCTGCAGAAAACTAAAGTAATGTTTAACAGTCTTGGAAGAGAACAGCAATTTACAATAGGTAGCGAGGCACTGGAAGTGGTAAGGGAATACATCTACTTAGGGCAGGTAGTGACGGCGGATCCGGATCATGAGACGGAAATAATCAGAAGAATAAGAATGGGCTGGGGTGCGTTTGGCAGGCATTCTCAGATCATGAACAGCAGGTTGCCATTATCCCTCAAGAGAAAAGTGTATAATAGCTGTGTTTTACCAGTACTCACCTACGGGGCAGAAACCTGGAGGCTTACGAAAAGGGTTCTACTTAAATTGAGGACGACGCAACGAGCTATGGAAAGAAGAATGATGAGTATAACGTTAAGGGATAAGAAAAGAGCAGATTGGGTCAGAGAACAAACGCGAGTTAATGACATCTTAGTTGAAATCAAGAAAAAGAAATGGGCATGGGCAGGACATGTAATGAGGAGGGAAGATAACCGATGGTCATTAAGGGTTACGGAGTGGATTCCAAGGGAAGGGAAGCGTAGCAGGGGGCGGCAGAAAGTTAGGTGGGCGGATGAGATTAAGAAGTTTGCAGGGACGACATGGCCTTTGGAGGAAAAATTTCGCTGCGTCTCCGTTTAGCCATGTTTCAGTTAATACTATGATGTCGGCATCGATGTCGTGAGTGAAGCTGCAAAGTTGTTCTCATTTGGGTAGCAAACTGCGCATGTAAGTGAAGGCTATGTTAAGGAGAAGTAAAGATGAGGGACGATTGCGGGATGAGGTTGGAGTGATAGGCTTCGTTGTCCGTCATTGTGCGTTTTCGTGTCTTGTTATTTGGGATGCGCTGTTTCCATGCGTCTTTACGAATGGTCTCGTAGCATCAATCACGCTGTCAGAACTAGGGTCGTAGTGATAGCGCTTATTGTTGACAAGCAACTTGTCTACGTGTAGTTTGAACGCACATTTCTGTGGTCGTATGAAATCTAACAATTTAGAACGTGCGATGCGAGTAGCAGGAGCGAAATCTTCACGTATAGCGAAGTTTGTTGCCTTTAGTTTCCGCCCACAGGCCAGAATGTTTTCTTTTGACTTGAAATGAGCCAACTTGATAATTATCGGACGATTTCTTTCAGGACGGTATTTCCCTATGCGATGAGAACGTTCAATGGCGCTTGGTTTTAGATGCATTTCCAGCTTGCTAGCGCAGAAATTCATTATTTTTTCCTCACACTCTTTTCATGTTTCTTTTTCATTGTCTTCCAGTGCGAGGAAAAGTAAGTTATTACGGCACATTCTGTTGTTTGTGTCAGTGCTCTCAGCTTTTAGCAGCGCTATCTCTTTGATGGCATCATTCTGTCGAGTCGCAATTACTTCGTCCTGTTGGTCGTTTTCTAGCACAGAAATACGTTTTGTCAATGCAGCAATTGTGTTGTCTTTGAGAACGTTGGCTTCTCTGAGCTCACTTATATTGGTACGTATTTCTGAAATTATTTCTTTTAGTTCTTTGATCGTCTGGGAAAGGGAAGAAACGGTGTCTCTGTCGGGGCCTGGGTTAACTTCAACATCTCCGGAGAGCAAGAGGATTAGATCGGACAGAAGCGCAAAGGCAACAACTTCATAGTACAGACGCACAACTCTACACCATTTCAAGTCGCAGGGGCACGACACCGCGAAGACACAACGATTGTCGCTACGAAATTCCCTAGTATTTTGTAAGTAACTAACCTGGAGGGTTAGGAAAGCGATGAGCATCCTGCGTTCAACGGTGTCGTGCCCCAGCTGATCAGCTTTGTCACGCCGATTAAATACTGCCTGGCTTGACCTTGTGACTGGTGACGTCGCCTTCGTAGGGTGTTGCCAGGTGAACGAAGCTTCTGCCGCTAAAATTGGACTTGTCTTCACGGTTTCGGTGACAAAAGGCGAACGGGCAGCCCAGGGTAGTGGTGGATTCAGGGAAGGCAATCCGGTTTGCAGAAGGGGTTCTGGGGTAGGGCATGTACCAGCACAAGACCAGTACGGCAGCACCTGGAAGGTTAGGAAAGCGATGAGCATCCTGCGTTCAACGGTGTCGTGCCTCACAACAAACATATATCCATCCATCCACCATTAGTTGGAAGACATGTAGGTACGATATGATGCACAATGCCACTTTCACATCAACTGACATTCGGCTGCATTCCCCTTTATTGACTTCTGAAGGTTGTTAGTTGGAATTGAGGATGTCTGTTTGGACAGTACCATTCTGATGAATTCACGTGGTCATGTTCACCACTCGAACGGCGAGCGCGTGTGAGTTCTAAAATAAGACAGACAGACAGACAGACAGACAGACAGACAGACAGACAGACAGACAGACAGACAGACAGACAGACAGACAGACAGACAGACAGACAGACAGACAGACAGACAGACAGACAGACAGACAGACAGACAGACAGACAGACAGACAGACAGACAGACAGACAGACAGACAGACAGACAGACAGACAGACAGACAGACAGACAGACAGACAGACAGACAGACAGACAGACAGACAGACAGACAGACAGACAGACAGACAGACAGACAGACAGACAGACAGACAGACAGACAGACAGACAGACAGACAGACAGACAGACAGACAGACAGACAGACAGACAGACAGACAGACAGACAGACAGACAGACAGACAGACAGACAGACAGACAGACAGACAGACAGACAGACAGACAGACAGACAGACAGACAGACAGACAGACAGACAGACAGACAGACAGACAGACAGACAGACAGACAGACAGACAGACAGACAGACAGACAGACAGACAGACAGACAGACAGACAGACAGACAGACAGACAGACAGACAGACAGACAGACAGACAGACAGACAGACAGACAGACAGACAGACAGACAGACAGACAGACAGACAGACAGACAGACAGACAGACAGACAGACAGACAGACAGACAGACAGACAGACAGACAGACAGACAGACAGACAGACAGACAGACAGACAGACAGACAGACAGACAGACAGACAGACAGACAGACAGACAGACAGACAGACAGACAGACAGACAGACAGACAGACAGACAGACAGACAGACAGACAGACAGACAGACAGACAGACAGACAGACAGACAGACAGACAGACAGACAGACAGACAGACAGACAGACAGACAGACAGACAGACAGACAGACAGACAGACAGACAGACAGACAGACAGACAGACAGACAGACAGACAGACAGACAGACAGACAGACAGACAGACAGACAGACAGACAGACAGACAGACAGACAGACAGACAGACAGACAGACAGACAGACAGACAGACAGACAGACAGACAGACAGACAGACAGACAGACAGACAGACAGACAGACAGACAGACAGACAGACAGACAGACAGACAGACAGACAGACAGACAGACAGACAGACAGACAGACAGACAGACAGACAGACAGACAGACAGACAGACAGACAGACAGACAGACAGACAGACAGACAGACAGACAGACAGACAGACAGACAGACAGACAGACAGACAGACAGACAGACAGACAGACAGACAGACAGACAGACAGACAGACAGACAGACAGACAGACAGACAGACAGACAGACAGACAGACAGACAGACAGACAGACAGACAGACAGACAGACTGTGATGTGTGGTGCGCGACATAGTGCGGTGTCCGGGACGGTTCGAAGCAGACGACGCTGAGTGCACGCGCGCCGAGGTGGAAGAAGGAAGACAACGACGCCGAAGAGCGTCCGGCACGAGAACGCGCGGCGCATGAAACAACAAAAAGAAGAAAAACAGCCAATCAGAAAAGACCACGGGGCGTTAGGCAGCCAATCCAAGAATGCCAAATCGGCCAGACGAGAAGAAAAAGCGTGGTGCGCTGGCAGAGGAAGAGCACACGCGAGGGCACACGCAAGAGGACACGCAGGGAGACGCCGGGGAGACGCCAGGAGAGTCCCAGGAAACGACGGCAGGAGGAGGTCAACCACCGGAGCGGGCGTTGAAGACGGGCCGTCGGGTTCCGGACCCGAGCCCACCAGGACTTCACCCGCCCGGGGCCTCCTGCCAACCTGTTCCTGCGCGTCGCCCGTCTACCTGAGCGTGCCGTCAGCTCCTCGAGGCCGGTGGTGAGCTTCTGCGCCAGTGGGCAGGACGAGAACAGTCGGGCTACGGGCCCGAGTTCTACGCCAGCTGCCCGGCCAGGACGCCACCCCCGTCGGCCGTGCCGTCTGCTGCCCGAGGCCGGCGTTCGAGCTCCCGTGCCGTGGGCGAGAGGGGAGCAGTCGGGCTACGGGCCCGAGCTCTCTGCCCGGCCAGAACGCCGCCCCGTCCACTCCTGCCACCCAGCCGCCAGCGTTACCTCGCCTAGCCGGAGCTGGCGCGCTCCCGGCGCCCGGTCGGTCAGCCTACGCCGCGACCTTTGGTGAGACCGGCGCCACTCCTTCTGCCAGCTTCTCATCGCGTTGCCGCGTCGAGACTGTGACGCGTCCCCGCCCTCGTGGCAAGCCCGGACTCACGCCCTCGTTAATCTCATGCAAGGCCTATCTATGTATGTTCCTTACCGCAATGTCCGCTTGAGGGTTTTGCATGTTTTTCTATTTCCTTCTATTTAGTTTACGCCTCCTTTTTTTGTTTGATTAAAAGTCTTTGTGTGTGTGTTCAAACCAACGGCTTTGTCCTCATTTGGGTTCTCGGAGGCTCCGCCTAAGAGAACCGACCGAACCATTGAGAACACGAACCTTTGCCCCCATAAGTGGGTCATCACACAGACAGACAGACAGACAGACAGACAGACAGGCAGTCACAGACAGACAGACAGACAGACAGACAGGCAGTCACAGACAGACAGACAGGCAGTCACAGACAGACAGACAGGCAGTCACAGACAGACTGACAGACAGACACAGACAGGCAGTCACAGACAGACAGACACAGACAGGCAGGCAGAATGACAGACTGACAGACAGACACAGACAGACAGACAGGCAGTCACAGACAGACAGACAGGCAGTCAGACAGACAGGCAGTCACAGACAGACTGACAGACAGACACAGACAGGCAGTCACAGACAGACAGACACAGACAGGCAGGCAGAATGACAGACTGACAGACAGACACAGACAGACAGACAGACAGACACAGACAGACTGACAGACAGACACAGACAGGCAGTCACAGACAGACACAGACAGGCAGGCAGAATGACAGACTGACAGACAGACACAGACAGACAGACAGACAGACAGACAGACACAGACAGACAGGCAGTCAGACACAGACAGACAGGCAGTCAGACACAGACAGACAGACAGACAGACAGACAGACAGACACAGACAGACAGAGAGACAGACACAGACAGACAGACAGACAGACAGACAGAGAGACAGACAGACAGACAGACAGAAAGATAGACACAGACAGACAGGCAGGCAGACAGACAGACAGAAAGATAGACACAGACAGGCAGACATACATACAGACAGAAAGACAGACAGACAGAAAGACAGAAAGATAGACACAGACAGACAGACACAGGCAGACAAACAGAAAGACACAGACAGACAGACAGACAGACAGACAGACAGACAGACAGACAGACAGACAGACAGACAGACAGACAGACAGACAGACAGACAGACAGATAGACACAGACAGACAGACAGACAGACACAGACAGACAGACAGACAGACAGACAGAAAGATAGGCACAGACAGACACAGACAGACAGGCAGGCAGACAGACAGGCAGACAGACAGGCAGACAGACAGAAAGATAGACAGACAGAAAGATAGGCACAGACAGACAGACAGACAGACAGACAGACAGACAGACAGACAGACAGACAGGGACACAGACAGAAAGATAGACACAGACAGACAGACAGGCAGGCAGACAGACAGAGAGACAGGCAGACACAGACGCAGATTCCGTTCGTATAGTTCGTATCATTTTTCTGCGATTATATCGTGACCCTTGCTTTTGGGCGAACTTTTCATCGGTACTTCTTTCGCATGTCGACCTCTACTGCATGGCTAATGGAAGCTGCTCAAGATCAGCGTTGCGCGGTGCGTACAGTGCGTGATATGCTGTACACGTGCAGCGCTTGCGAGAGGAAATGGGTGTTGCGTCGCCTGTACTCCATCGCATAGGGCCGTGCTTTGCGGACCGTGTGTACTTTTTTTTCTTTAGAATACGTAACGTACAGTTAACTGGGTCACCCAGGGTCGTTGGAGCTCGCGGGAATCCTTTTTCGGCTTTGGTGAAATTAAGATAGATAAGCGCGCACAGGGACTCAAGAGAAATACAGCAGGAAACGCCTTTCTACCCAACAAGCGGAAAACGCGAGCAGCTATGCACAGCGCGATAAACAGAATTTCTCCCGTACCCAGAAAGATATAGAAAGAAAGAGAGGAAGAAGGAAAAATGGAGAAAGAAATGAATTCCGGTAGGGAAGGATAGCGGAGACATAGCTTTGGAAGCACTGGTCCGTGACCGGCGAAGAAGCCGGAAACAGACCAGCGACACGGGCAGGCGCTTACAAACAAATCTCTACAGCGCGGACGAAGCTTCCGGATCGCGCGTGTGGTCAGCCGAGGCAGTCCGACGCCTCGGGGCAGCGTCCTTAACACTTGCGACACCGCCGAGTTGCCAGCTCGAACTTGCAGGTCGCGGTCAAGGCGAGCAGCCCGGCGCTCTGCAGCTCGGCATTCGCGCCGCTCATGGCACGCGCGCGCAGTCGCATGCATTACACGCGCCGCAGAACGACGCATCGCAATGAGAGGCGTGGATTTGCGGTTCAGCTTCGGAAGGCAGCCAGAATCTCGCGTTTCTTTCTTTTCGTTCCGAATGCGGCGGCGGGCTCCTCTGCACGGGCGGGATTCACGCGCGAGGCACGCGGAAAAGGCAGCCTCCGCAGAGGACGTGCCGCCAGTCGCGGTCGCCCTTGTCGCCCCGTTTCCGTGCTTCGCGTGTGACCGCGGACACCGCCCGCTCTTCTGCGCCCTGCGAGCTGTGTGCGCGCTGCGGCGTCATTCGCGGTGCCTGCACCACGGCGAGCTGTGCCGACGGCACGCGGGAAAACGGTCCACAGAGCATTCCTCTCGCCCAGTTATCACGAGTGTTTTGGAAAAAAAAAAGACTGAAACAAATGCACAGCAAATAGCGATTTCCTTTTTAGCCGACAAATTATGCGTGAATGGAGGTGCAATTGAATTGGCCGACGTCAGTGTGAACACATGTCGCATGCTGCTGATACGCCAGTGTAACGCATTTACGAAATTCAGTCGCCGTCCATTGCACCGTATGTCACCTGACCGCTCCGCAGAGACTCGTGCAAAGCAAATGATTACCGTATGGCTCGTGCGAATTCGCGACTGCACTAAATCATACAATTTCCTTGCCAAAAAGACTACCTTGTGCCGGTTGGCTACCCCTGTGCGCGGTGGCAAATTGTAGATTTCTTCGGTTAACCTCCCTGCCTTTCCTTTGCTTTTCGCTCGCTCTTGTTAGTGTATTCATAGAAACATGATGACGCCTAGCTATCCCGAAAGTTCGTGCAATACGTTAAAAAAAAGTAATTTAACAAGCTTTCAGATAATACTTCCCATTACAAACAATACATTGTCTCCCTTTTCTTCAATTGCTGAGGTCCTCTTCTGTCAAGTGCTTCATCAGCGATGCCGTTGCCGTTTGGATTGTTGTCACATGTCCCCGCGACTCGCCGCTCCCGGAGCACCGGTTTGCATTTTTGCAGGGGGCCCAAGTCCGATGAGCATAACCTCGGTGTACCGCCAGCACAGTACCTAACCTGGTCACCCACCGTCGACGAAAGCTTGCGCTGTGGGAGGGGCATAACTACTGTCGCGCAGAATCCGCAGCGCCCTTCTGGGTCACACATGGCAGACACGATCTTTCAGGACCTCCGCGTAGAAAGCTGCATTGCCACTTTGACCTTCAGGTATAAATTCCGCCTCTTTCATGTTCCTGTGCTGCCCTCTAACGCACGCCGCTGGAAACGTTTTGGAAGGGTGTCGGAGATTTCGCCTGTTGATTTGTGTACCTGCGCCCATGTTGAGTGTGCGTCGGTTGTGCGGTTCGTAAATCGCGATTAATTATTATTGGTTTCTCCGGGGCAGCATGTCGTCTACCCATCGAGTATAGTGGGTGAACATGCCCAAGTACGCTGTTGTGGTAACAGCGCTGCCGATAAAGGCACGCTGAGTTCCGTCTGCCGACACTGCTGCCTTTAGTTCGTTGTAGCTGATGTCTGCGATTGCACATCGCTTTTTGTATTCCTTTTACCCATTCACTAAACATTTCGCATATTCAAGAAGGCTTCGATCGCAGCCTTACACGTGGATTTGCTAAAGTGGTGAATTTGTTTACATCTACAGCTTCATATCGCTGTTAGCTTCGGTTATTGTAGAAACGGCGCAACGCTGATGTGAAATAATCTCAAAACGTAGCAAAACATACAGACGACTCAGTATGAGCGGCCGACTCCCTTAAACAACTGCAACTTTGATCAACACGCATATATATTACGGACTGTTACTACTGATTCTCGCTTTTGTTAATTTATACGCCGTGCAGTTCTCTCGCGAAAAGGCGGATGCCATCGCTGACACCGTTGGCAACTGAGCGAGTTTATGCTGCTGTATCGAATGCACTTTCTCTTCTTTCCTGTTTGACGCAGAGGTAAACAATGCTTCTTTGCAATTAAGAAATGTCAGCATAACAACACACACACAGACCCGCCATTTACGGGAATGCAACCGGCAGCGGTCGGGAACGGTGACCAAAGTACAAGATGTTGGCACAGCGCTGTGTCGCCGCTTGCCGCTTACTGTGTACATGCCGTGCGAAATGAAGAGTAGATATCAAATCGCTTTCGGGCCGCAACCTAACTATAAGAGCGGTTTCTTTACGAAAGGAAGTGCTTATTTTTTTAACGTCCAGCTCCATCGATAGCGGGTGCACGAATTCGACGGGGTCAGGCCTAATCCAAACTTCTCTAAACAGGATCAACATTGACTCAAACTTCACGCGCACGGCTTGAGAGGACTGAAGCTCGTGCATTTCAACTTCGAAGGCATGTCGACGAATTTTGAGCACGAATAATTATATGTACAAGTGAATGAGCTGCAGCTATCGCGTTGCCGGTTCGACGGCTGATCACGCAGGGTTCAATCAAGCGCTATCACTGTCGGCACGCTGATTTTGTCGGTGCTTTCGACACCAAAGCCCGTCGCGCTATATGACAGCTCGCACCCGTCGGTTGCGTCGTTGTCGGCCTATTACGATCAAATGGTCTCAGTGACACAGTGCTGAATAGTCGGCCAATCGTCGGCGTCAGCGTCTTGTCGGTCTCGTATCGACCCAATGTTACCGCGCCTTAAAACAGTACATGCATGGAGTGAGGCACGCGCTGCCACCACCTGCAACAGTGGGCCGACGCTGCAAGACGACTGCGTCAGCAACGTATTTTTGAAGTGTCGCCCAAGTGTAACGCAGTGGTTTAGCGATAAATTTGACAACTGTCAATGCAAGGCGGCAACTACGTGGTCCACGGTGCAGTTCGGACTACGCCCTGGCCCTTTTCTGTTTCAAAGTGTACTTGCAGTTTTACGCACGTTTTCGGCACCGCACCGACGTCGAGCTACCAGTAGAGTTTCAACGCGGTACATGGCACGAGCGTTCGCAACAGCGCGCTTCCAAGCGCTTTTTTTCTGGCGCGCGGCGCGTCCCTTCCAAAACGTTTCGCGACTAATCCGCTAGGGCAGGGCGCATGCGCCGTCGCGCCGTGAAAGAGGCGGATTCCATGGCAGTCAAAAAGTACCACCAACGTGACTTTGTTCTTCCGCGCTTTCTCTTTTAGCTTGGCTCCTCTTTCTTTTTCCACTCCTTGCTCGGTGACTTCACATCGATGTCGTATTCGTAAACGCAACTTTCTTCTCCGGTGACGGACCTTTGCAAGAACTCATTGCTGCCGTCTCAAGTTTTGCAATCAATGCAACATTCTTTTCGTCGCAACATCTTGCTGCAGGCGTCAGCAGTTAACTTCGGCACCATCTTGGCGTAAAGTGAACCTTTGTTCACTTCGAAATTTTCAGTCGAAATCCGATGAACGAATGACTTTCCCATGCCAAATGCTTCTGCTATCTTATAACAGTTATTCGGCGGGCACTGCAGCATCAGCGGACGCACACGATCGATGTTCGCACGCGGTGGAGGGGCGCCCTGATCTTGAATTTTCCTTACTTATATTATTATCATAAGCAGCGGAAGCAGCTTATTTTATGTCTACTGCAGGGCGAAGGCCTCTCCCTGCGATCTCCAATGGCCTCTGTCCTGTGCCAACCGATTCCAACTAGCGCCTGCGGATTTCCTAATTTCATTCCCCACCTTGTCTTCTGCCGTCCTCGACTGTGTTTCCCTTCTTTTGGTACCCTTTCTGTAACCCTAATGGTCCAACGGTTATCTAACCTGCGCATAACGTGACCTGCCCAGCTTCATTTCTTTCTCTTAATGCCAATTAGAATATCGGCTATACCCGTTTGCTCTCTGATCCACAGCGCTCTCTTCCTGTCTCTTAAGGTTACGCCTAACATTCTCCGTTGCATCGCTCTTTATGCGGTCCTTAATTTGTTTTCGAGCTTCTTTGTCAGTTTCTGCCCCGTATGTCAGCACCGGTAGAATGATTGATTGTACACCTTTCTTTTCAATGATAATGGTAAGCTTCCAGTCAGGATCTGACAATGTCTACCGATTGCGCTCCAACCCATTTTTCTTCTGTAAATTTCCTTCTCATGATCAGGGTCCCCTGTGAGTAATTGACCTAGGTAAACGTACTCCTTCACAGACTGTGTGGCTGACTAGCGATCCTGAACTCTTGTTTTCTTGCCCGGCTATTGATGGCCTTCCCGAAAACGCGAACCTAGTCGAACAGTTATTTCCTTTAGGATATCCTTTCCATTGTCCTCTTGCACCATTCTTGCCAAATTTCACAAGAAATTTGATATTGATCCTTTGTTGCACAAAAGTGCACGCATACAACGCTGCCTTCTCATACTGCAGTCCGGCTCGTACTAGAAGCCAGCGGGTTCTTTCGAGTGGAGAGGGCGAGAGAGAGCGACGCCGCTACACTTTCTTTTCTTTTCTCTCTCTCTCTTTCGCTGACTCACTGCACGAATTTTTGGGACGTACCTCGTAATGCAGTATTGCACGAACGCCCTTCCAAGCACATAGAAAGGACGATAAGTCAGCACATGTGCCGCAGGCATGTTCGAAACGTGTTCACACAGACATGCAAATACCTGGTAACTGACGACTACCTGAACATCGTTGTAAGCTACTGGGAAACGTCGTCCTTGCAGGTCGAGGGGTACCTTTCTCCATTAAATCCTTGAACGTGCTCATTTCTCACGCAGATATAACTCGGCCGAGCACGTGTGCGTGCGTGCTCGCGGAGGTGCACCCATAAAGCAACTTGTGTCTGTGCGCAGGCGATGGAGCTGAACCGAGGCAACCGGTTCGAGGAGGAGATCAAGCAGGAGCAGCTGGAGCGAAAGATCGAAGAAGAAGAGCGCAAGAAGCGGCAGGCTGCTTTCATGGAGAAGGCAAACTTCTTCAAGAACGCCGCCGCCACGTAGCGAGGGTGCGCCACAGGTGGGTGGCGCGCCCGTAATACGGGGCCCCTATGTGAGCTGGATGACATCGCGAAATGATCCCAGCAGCCGGCCGTCCCGGTGGCCGTAGCTCGACTGACGGCGTCGCAGCGTGCACGCAGACGGCGTCCGGGTGGCAGGCATAGGCATTCGCCGGCCGCGCATCTTCGCAGCACTCGCGGGGCGAATCAAGCGAAGCCCGGGGACAGCGAGCGAGACAGCCACAGCCACACACAAACACACAAACACACAAACACACACACACACACACACACACACACACACACACACACACACACACACACACACACACACACACACACACACACACGTACGTACGTCGATTTCGCCGCCGTGTACTTAACTCTGTCCCCGTGCACGGGGAAAATAGGCGTTTCTTGTTGGTTACACCAGATTATATTTTTCTAAAGGAACTACTGCACTCACTATTTTTCGTAATACATAAACAAAAAGCACAATGAATGCGACTTTCACGCATGTCAGTTTTATTAACGAGATGCATGCCATATAAAGAAAGATATAAATTGCCAGATTCAAGATTATGGGACAAAACTGAACAAAGTTTGTAAAAACACGTTTGTATCTACTAAGAAAAATATGTAACAAAAATGATGAAATATGCAAAATGTATTGCCTTCTAATAATCACTGTCATCGACAAAAATCTAAATGTTTCATTGAACAGGTATTTCACTATAAAACTAAGTGCAAGTGCCGGGCTGCGGCCGCCGATATTGCGGGCTGGCTTGCGTCGACGTCGCTCTCAAAGTCCGATGAAAAGGCAGCATCATCAAAGTCGCAGCTGCTCGATCACTCGACAAAATCAATCGCGAGATCTGCGATCTTTGGAAGCGCGCGCGCCGCTCCCGGAGGCGGCCATTTTCGCTTTTTGCTTTGACGATCGCGAAACATCCTAGTGCGTTAAAGAATTAATGCCTGGCGGGGAAAAAGCAAACTGCTTAGCAAACAATACATATAGTTCCAGTGGCGTAGCCAGAAATTTCGTTCGGGGGGGGCTCACATTGCAGCTCGGCCTCCTCTTAAGAGGAAAAATTAGGTCGGATTCTCCTATCTAAATACACGTAGAAGGAAAATTCGTTTTTCTCGGCAACCACTGCACCAAATTTGATTATATTTGTTGCATTTAAAAGAAAAACTTACATTCTAGTGCCTGCTTGTTTCGAATTTTCGATTTATGTCGTCAATATTTTATTGAAAAGTGGCACAAATCGAAAAGTTTCAGAAAACGAAAGAATTAAGTTTAGAAATCTGTAAATCAGCAATGAAAATTGATATCACAATTCCGTGAATTGCACATAATAGTACGTCTACAGCGGATAAAACTGATATGTTACACATGAGTCTCAAGAAATTAAGTATTATGGAAATACGGCTCATGCAGAACCCTTGTACACAACATAACCAATTCAGGTAAGATACAAATAGACATATCGAATTTGTCCGCTTTGAATGGTGTAGTGGGTGCCGTGTACAGAACTGCGATATCTGTTCTTGATGCAGAGCTCTTAATTTGTAAACTTCGTCCTATTTCTTTTCGAAGTTTCGAATTTTTCAAAATATTTCAAACAAAGTTCCGGCCCTAAATCGAAATTCCGCTTCCAACAGACACTAGAATTTAACTTACTCTCTCAGATGCAACAAATTTCAATAAAAGCGATTCAGGAGTTATCTCAGAAAAGCGTTTCTGCGTTTTACATGTATCTGAATAGGCCGCGTTGGAGTTGCGCCCAAGCTAAGCTTCCTCTTAAATAACTTGCCTAGGGATCAAATACATGAATAATAACCTCATTGCCATTGCCAAAGATGCTGCAAACGAATTTTTGAACGCTACGCACTGTCAATACAAGCGAAATACGTATTTTTTCATAAAATATTATATTCGTATGCGCCAAAAATCGTGCCCAACGTAACTGATGTCAATGCTTCCATGTTTTTGTCTATTTAATAATACAGAAAATATCACATGAACTTTAGAACTACATCAGTTCGAAATCAGCAAAGCAGTGCATGTCGCTGATATGAAAAATGTAAAGGCCATGAAATGAACAAGTTGAGGACAAATATGTTAATGAAACTTTGTCATTCAAGGTCCTTGTTTACATCCTTGTACATATGCAACGGCCAGTAAAAAATCTCAATGACACCGTCATTTGTTCCAATGTATTACGTAGAAACATCTATCACCGGTCGTGTATCGTGAGTAATTGCACCGAAATTATACTGGCAGCAGAGAGCACGTATCAGAAGCAGGAGTTCTGCAGAGTATACGAGGGCGAGTCAAATGAAAGTGAGCCAATGCAAATATATGACAAACGGGGTACTTTATTTAAAATAGCCTCCATGAGAATTTGGACATTTAGACATTTCTCTCATTCATTAACGAGTCGCGTAATTCCCGTCTCATAAAGCTCCTTGGGTACCTGCTTCAAAACATCTGCAACTGACTTTCACGTCATCGTCCGAGACGAATCTGGTTCCCATGAGCTGTTTTTTCGGTTGCCCCAAAATGTGGAAGTCGCAAGGCGACAGATCTGAGTTGTATGGCAGATATTGCAGCATTTACCACTTGAACTTCGCCAGTTTTATATTAACCACATCAGCGACTTGGAGATGGGCATTGTCGTGGAACAAGATGAACCCATTCGTCAATTTTTCATGTAGTTTGTTCTTGACTGCGACACGCAGGCGATCCGGCGTTTCACAATATCGTAAACAAGTGATAGTCTCTCAAGATTCAGTAAATTCTATCAGTAATGGCTCCTGACGATCGAAAAATAAAAGTCAACACCTTTCCGGCGGAAATGGTGGCCTTTGCTTTCTTTGGGGGGTGGTGAATTCAAGTGTTTCCATTGTAAGCTTTGCCGTCGTGTTTCAGGCTCGTAGTACATGGTTCGTCCTCGATCACACTTGCAGACAAGAAATCGTCACCCTTATTGTAATACCGGATCAGATGAGTAAAGGCAGCGCCGAACTTCTCCGTATTCTGGCGGAGATTTAAAATCTTGGGCATCCATTGCGCACACAAGAGCCGATAACCGAGATGTTCATGAATTATGGCGTCAACGGTGACGGTGAACCGAACCGTGACTGATGTTCACACGCTCTGCCAGTTCATCGATGCTTATCCTCCGTTCTTGTGTCATCAGCTCATCAACCTTTGAAATTTTGTTAGGGGTGATTGCACGATGACTTAGTCCCAGTCTGGGATCGTCTTTGCAACTTTCACGTCCTTCTTTGAACCGTTTGTTCTAACGCTTCACAGTGGCCAATGAAATTCAATGTTCAACGTACACGGCAGCCATACGGCGATTAATTTCTTTTTGGGAAACACCTTCACCTGTCAAAAACGTCACGGCACCACGCTGCTCAACTTCTGCAGCGTCCACTACGTCACGCAACCATGTTCAACCAAGTTTATGAGCGCATTAACGAACATTTACGCTCACACCTGTGTGCCACTTTTGTAAATGAGAGATGCCTGCGTGCTACGCGCAGGCCTTGCAGATAATGAACAGAACCATCATTGCGCGGGGTGGGTAGGCTCACTTTCATTTGACTCGCCCTCGTACATTAGAAATGCGAAGATACAATGGAATATACAAATGCTAAGATGCAGCTTGATAAAGGGCAAAAAATTGCCACAGGAAACAAAGTTCACTGCACGTATACACAATACCTCGCAGCAAGATATCTAAACATACGTATAAGTTTCCAATAAATCTACGTATCTAAGAAAAAGTCATGGTACATAATGGGTCAAACAAGCCAAATAAACATGTTGCGCAATCACAGATTCACAGAATCCTATATCCCGCCCCAATTCCATCCACGAGCTCCCCCCGATGTATCACGCGCGACGGAAGGCGCGGCGCGCTTGCTCCCCGCTTTTCTCCTTTGCGCACGCAAGACTGAGCCACCATCATCGGCTCACCCATCCCCCCCCCCCCCACACGCTTTCACTCGCACATACAGCATGCGGCGCGCGGTCACGATGTTATCGCCCTTAGACTTTATGCGGAACATGAGGGCGACGGCGACGGCAGGAATGCGCCTAGAGTCTCCATTTAATTGCTATCGCAGTAATGTAATGAGCATCCGGCAGCTGAAGCGTCCCATGGTCCATTACTTTCCGCAAAGGAAGTAACAAAATAGAACTTTCACCATGCGACAATTCGCTGCGCCGCAACATTTTTTTATTTCCTTTTGTGGGGCGGGGGAACCGTAACGAAAAAAAAAAAATACGCAAGGGAAAGTATGTTGGTGACAATCGAATGCCCACTTTGGGCAACTAATGTGGCTATTAAAGGAATATCGAAGAAAACACGAGACGCTTGGTTCACGAAGAGCCATGTGAATACTGCTCGGTATCCTACACTGGCGAGACAAGACTTTCTGGAGAGGTTGCGCTCAAGCGAACGCGGTGCAATCCGTCGAGTCCCCACATTGATGGCGGTGAGCGACCATTGTTTCTTTTTCTCGTCTGCTAGCTAGAAAGCGTCCAAAAACTCTGCACTCCGATAATGCACTCGGCCAGAGAAAACCGAAGGCGCACAGAAGTGCGCCGCGCGGTGGTCGGGGCAACACGAGAAAAACGCATGCGCTCTGGCTGGCTCTGGCAGCCCCCGGGTAGGGGAGCGAGAACAACAAAATTGAAGAGGCTCAACGTGGTCTTCGTAATTAAAAGTCGTAGTAGAAAAAATAAATAAGAACGTAGTTACCTTGGCTGGCTTTAGTGTCTTCACTGGATGCTTTGGCGCAGGTGACAAAAAAAAAATTGATATTTTTTATGTGACATGACGGCACGAATGAACTACCACAACGCTTCGTCTCATCGGGCCTCGCTGCGGGCTTTGTCAACTTGTCTGATTGTGCGTTGATTTGGCTAGTCTCGTTGTATGGCCCGATGTGCGACTTCGGAAAAGTTAATGCACCTTTGGCGTCAAATATTTATGGGAACATTAAACTTAAAGAGTTACGCAATTGAAAATTTAAAGCACACGTTTGGAAATATCAATGCACCTTTCAGATCAAAAGTTTATGAGAACTTTATGCACATAAAGTTTCGGAATTGACATCCACGCGCTCCGTAGATTCCATGATAGAGTGTAGATTCCGCAGCCTCCGCGAGATGCCGCGGCGAGCCCGTTCGCCATCAAAACGCCCTTGAAACTTTGTGCTCGGATGGGGCTGCTTGCGTTATGTGACTCCCGGTGCATGGGCGTTGCCGCGAAATCCAGCCCGAGTTCGCAATTTTTGCGGTGAGATGGCTTTTTGAGCATGAAAAATACGTTCTAGACAAAATCCAGAATGATTTTCTGCGCCGGGAGTTGCTTTGGTCGGCGGTGCATGGACAGCGCGAAAAAATTTCGGGGGGGGGGGGGGGCTGAAGCCCCATAAGCCCCCCCCCCCCCCCCCCCTGGCTACGCCCCTGTATAGTTCTCCTCCTTCACGTCCGATAGCGCAATGTGTCCGTGAGCGGCGGGGAAGGTGTTGAAAGCGGCGTTTCAACCCATCGTTAGCGGGCTAACGAAGCCCAATGGGCGCGGTACAAACAAACACGCACGTATGCCTTAGTTTCACTCACGTTAGCGCAAAGTCGTGCAAGTTCTCGTGCACTATGCCGAGAAGTTCGGGACAGTTGACCAGCTATACGGGGTGTCCCACATAACTTGAACCAAACATTCAAAATATGCAAGTGCCACGTAGCTGGACATAGCCAAGGTAATGTTGTTTGCCGTTGCTCGGAGATACTCAGATTATCTTTTGCATTCCGTATAATGAGATAATTAGGCTTAATTAATAAATCATCTTATCAAATATTACAGTTAGATGAAAAGTGTCAATGAGAAAATTGTTGAGCAACATGAAACACTCCCGGTACAACTTTCTGCTGCTCGATACATTCTTGATAAAAGTGTTTTGCCGAGCGTGAAAGAAGCCTGCGAAAACAGGCGAAGTGCCTCGACCAGCCAGTCGCGACTCCCCATAGTCGCTCGCGCTTAGCGAACTTCTGCAGACCACAGCACGAGTTCAATCGCTACTATGGTAGGACACAACTTTAAAAAAAAGAGGAAAAAACAGCAGTTGGCAACCGACAAAATCGTCGCCATGCGACGATTTCAAAATGGCGTAGTACTTGATGCCTCCGGGGCGTCTGCTATTCTTGAAGAATCTTTTCATCGGCGGAAGTGATGAGGTGTGCAACAGACATTGACAAAGTGTATGGAGTCTGAGCATTTCTCTGAGCATTTCTCTCTTCGAAAATCCGTGATACAGTTCATTTCACTGCTTACCCCATTTTACTCATGAAACTTCACTGCCAACTGAAGTGAAACTTCACAATAAATAGTTGCAGTAAAGCAAGCGTTTTATTTCAGTTCAATAAAGAATTATGCTTTCACCATTCCGCTATAATAGACGAGTGAACACGTACAAAACTACACGCTTATAATTTTATTTTTGTGGTTACCGCCTAATTTGGGTAACAGGGAATGTTTGAATCACGAATTGTTTGCAGCGTCGCGGAGGAACAGTGGCTGGCGGTTAGACTTGAGTTGTATGCGACTATAGGGTTACTGTACACAATGCTATATGCGTCAACACTACCAGGTACCCGCACCTCTAAAGCGACACGCGATCATCCTCTTATTCAAAGCTGAAAGAAAGACCAGATGGATCGCGACTACCATTGACTACACCCTTTCCCTAAAATGAGGTTCCGTCAATGGAACATCAGTGCACGTGGGACGCTGCTTCGTAGGCAGCACTCTTGCTTTAATGCATTATGAATAACAAACTGTGACGGTGGTATACTGAAGTCGCCGGACACAAGTTCCAAGTACAACAGTCGAGCGATTCTTTTAGCAGTATATACCACGCGAGCGTCGACTGGCCACCAGTGCCAGTGACTGAAGCAAGCCGCGAGACCGGGCTAGTTGGTATTCCATATATAACCAGCGCAAGAGCAGACACAGAACACAAGAAGCGACAGGGACAATTGCGCTGACTTCCAACTGCCGTTTATGAGAAGAAAGCATGAACATATAACCTCGTGCACATGAGCAGAACCACATGTATTTGTGCAAGTTGTCAGGCCTACTACAAACCTTAGAGAAAAAAGTTCACCGACGATTACGATACTCACTAATGCGAATTTTGAGAGCAGCAGTTAAGGCGTTTTGAATTCGCGATATATTGTGGCAAATATTTCGATTCTGAACGACCGGGTCCTCTCGGCGGCGGCGCTGAGCTTCTGCCCAGGCTAGAGTTACTGTATATATGCTACCTTTGGTAGCATATATACAGTAATTTTAGCTCGGGCAGCCAGTTTAGCAGCTGCGGCGGACGAAGCATTTCCACCGGTTGCGCCGCTCACTGTTCAGAAAGAACTGGCCGACACTATTTTGTATTATGATTATATTGTCACGTGGTAGTGGCAGTGAAGAACGACACAGTGTCAAAACTGTGAGTTACAAATTTAACTCTTTATTGGGCGAACCTGTGTCCAGCAAAACAAGTCAGGATGTCTACCAAGTTGACATTTCAAAGTTCTCTGATTTTTCCAGGTTTTTCCTGAGCACCTTTGCGAAATTCCCTGAATGAGCCAGAACTTTGTTTTATGTCAAGACAGGCTGGACACCACGTTGCCCGATGCTGCCACTCTCTAGTAAGCATGTTGAAACAAAAAAAAAAAATGACTTAATCCAGTTTGAATAGTAAGGATTAATATATATTGTCACGTGGTGGTGACGTTAAGAACACAGTAGCAATACTGTGATAGACAAAACTAACTTTTATTGGGCGAACCTGTGCCCACAAAACAGGCTACACTTATAGCACAACGATAGCGGCGAACACGGTCGGCGATCGTCGAAAATCTGATCAGCGGTTCAAGCGCGTCGGCTTTTATACACAATCGTCGAATGTTCCAGACTAATCGTTGGCACCCGCGTGCCTTCCATAAAGTTCTACATCATTCGCGTCAGGCGAATAAATCAGATAACACAACGTTCGGCAACAACAGACTGCGGATAGAAGCATCGATAACTTTCCAGAAACTTCGGATACATTCAAGCGCGTCCCGCGCTGTGCGATACGATTTCTTAGGCGGTGAAACCTGGTCGCCCGATAAATATAAATACACGTGTCAATACCCCCCTCTTAAAAAGCATCGTCCCGATGCTACAAAGAGAGCGAAACACAAAGGGACACTTATTAAACATAACAAAACAACGAAAAGAAATAAAGTCCAAAGGTCAGTTACGCGAAGTGCCAAAGTTCGTCAACGCTGGTGGTACGGCTTGAGCCGCACAACGTGGACAATTTCAGGTCGTGAGCGGCGCCGCTGTGACAGCGAAATGCCGTCTGGCACGACCTCGTAGTCCAGTGCACCAATACGTCGGATGATCTTGTACGGTCCAAAATAGCGACGCAAAAGCTTCTCGCTCAGTCCTCGTCGGCGTATAGGGGTCCAAACCCAAACACGGTCACCGGGCTGGTACTCAACAAAGCGTCGTCGGAGGTTGTAGTGTCGGCTGTCGGTCCTCTGCTGGTTCTTTATCCGCAGGCGGGCGAGCTGTGGGGCTTCTTCGGCGCGCTGGAGATAGCTAGCGACGTCGAGATTTTCCTCGTCAGTGACGTGGGGCAGCATGGCGTCGAGCGTCGTCGTCGGATTCCTGCCGTAAACCAGCTTAAACGGCGTGATCTGTGTTGTTTCTTGCACCGCCGTGTTGTAAGCGAATGTTAGGTACGGCAGGACCGCATCCCACGTCTTGTGTTCGACGTCCACGTACATCGCTAGCATGTCGGCGAGGGTCTTATTCAGCCGCTCCGTAAGACCATTCGTCTGCGGGTGGTAGGCCGTTGTCCTCCTGTGCCTTGTCTGACTGTAGTTCAGAATGGCTTGGGTGAGCTCCGCTGTAAAGGCCGTTCCTCTGTCGGTGATGAGGACTTCTGGGGTACCATGTCGCAGCAGGATGTTTTCGACAAAGAATTTTGCCACTTCGGCTGCGCTACCTTTCGGCAGTGCTTTAGTTTCAGCGAAGCGGGTGAGGTAGTCCGTCGCCACGACGATCCATTTATTTCCGGTTGTTGACGTCGGAAAGGGTCCCAACAAGTCCATCCCGATCTGCTGGAATGGTCGGCAAGGAGGCTCGATTGGCTGTAGTAATCCGGCTGGCCTTGTCGGCGGTGTCTTGCGTCGCTGACAGTCTCGGCATGTTCTGACATAACGGGCGACGTCGGCGGTCAGGTGCGGCCAATAATACTTTTCTTGTATCCTTGATAGTGTCCGGGAAAATCCTAGGTGTCCAGCGGTCGGATCGTCATGTAGGGCGTGCAATACTTCTGGACGAAGTCCTGACGGGACAACAAGAAGGTAGTTGGCGCGGACTGGGGAGAAGTTCTTCTTCACGAGTAGATTGTTTTGAAGCGTGAAGGAAGATAATCCGCGCTTAAATGCCCTGGGGACAACGTCGGTGTGCCCTTCCAAATATTCGACGAGGCCTTTTATCTCCGCGTCTGCCCGTTGCTGTGCAGCGAAGTCTTCCGCGCTTATCATTCCGAGGAAGGCGTCGTCATTCTCGTCGTCTTGCGGCGGCGGGTCAATGGGGGCGCGTGATAAGCAATCGGCATCGGAGTGTTTTCGTCCGGACTTGTAGGTGACAGTGATGTCGTATTCTTGTAGTCTGAGGCTCCACCGCGCGAGTCGTCCTGAAGGATCCTTTATATTCGCTAGCCAACACAACGCGTGATGGTCACTGACGACTTTGAATGGCCTGCCATAAAGATAAGGGCGAAATTTAGCTGTAGCCGAAACGATGGCGAGGCATTCCTTTTCGGTCGTAGAATAGTTGCCTTCCGCTTTTGACAGCGACCGGCTAGCGTAGGCTATCACCTGTTCGACTCCGTTTCTCCTCTGGACTAGAACGGCACCGAGGCCTAGGCTACTGGCGTCAGTATGGATTTCTGTATCGGCGTACTCGTCGAAGTGCGCAAGTACCGGCGGCGACTGCATGCGTCGTTTGAGTTCTTCAAATGCGTCGGCCTGCGGTGTTTCCCACTTGAACTCGACATCACATTTCGTTAGATGTGTTAGCGGCTCCGCGATGCGTGAAAAGTCCTCGACAAAGCGCCTATAGTAGGCACACATGCCAAGGAACCTACGCACTGCCTTCTTGTTGATGGGTTGCGGTAACTGTGCGATTGCAGCTGTCTTTTGCGGGTCTGGACGGACACCAGATTTGCTGATTACGTGGCCTAGGAACAGAAGCTCATCATAAGCGAAGCGGCATTTTTCCGGCTTCGGAGTAAGCCCTGACGACTTGATGGCTTCAAGTACTGTCGCAAGCCGCTTGAGGTGATCGTCGAAATTCCCGGCGAAGACGACGACGTCATCCAAGTAAACGAGACAGGTCTGCCACTTCAGTCCTGCTAATACTGTGTCCATGACGCGCTGGAACGTTGCAGGTGCCGAACACAGTCCGAATGGCATAACCTTGAACTCGTAGAGGCCGTCTGGCGTGATGAAGGCGGTCTTTCGCTTTTCGTCGACCTCTATTTGCCAGTAGCCAGACTTGAGGTCCATCGATGAGAAGTATTTAGCATTGCAGAGCCGATCCAATGCGTCGTCTATCCGTGGGAGGGGGTATACGTCTTTCTTCGTGATTTTGTTCAATCGACGATAATCGACGCAGAAACGTAGGGTTCCGTCCTTTTTCTTCACTAAAACAACTGGAGACGCCCACGGGCTTTTCGACGGCTGGATGATGTCGTCGCGCAGCATTTCGTCGACTTGGTGTCTTATAGCTTCGCGTTCTCGCGTCGAAACTCGGTAAGGGCTCTGGCGGAGTGGTCGAGCGCACTCTTCTGTTATTATGCGATGCTTTGCGACTGGGGTTTGTCGAATCCTCGATGACGTCGAATAGCAGTCTTTGTATCGTCGAAGCAGACTTCTGAGCTGTTGCTTCTTAATCACGGGGAGACTTGGATTTATGTCGAAGTCTGGCTCGGGAACTGCGGTCGTCGGGGTAGATGCAACAGAATCCGAGAGGACAAACGCATCGCTGGTTTCCTGAAATTCCTCGATGTATGCGATCGTCGTGCCCTTGTTGATGTGCTTGAATTCCTGGCTGAAGTTTGTCAGCAACACCATCGTGTTTCCTCCGTGCAGTCGAGCGATCCCTCTTGCGACGCAAATTTCACGGTCGAGCAGTAGACGTTGGTCGCCTTCGATGACGCCTTCTACGTCAACGGGTGTTTCAGGGCCGACCGAAATGACAATGCTGGAGCGAGGTGGGATGCTCACTTGATCTTCGAGCACCCTCAAGGCGTGGTGACTACGAGGGCTCTCCGGCGATATCGCTTCATCTTCCGACAGCGTTATTGACTTCGACTTCAGGTCGATGATTGCGCCGTGTTGGTTCAGGAAGTCCATGCCGAGTATGACGTCTCGTGAACACTGTTGGAGGATAACGAAGGTGGCAGGGTAAGTCCGGTCATGAACGGTAATTCTTGCCGTGCAGACTCCAGACGGCGTGATGAGGTGTCCTCCAGCGGTTCGAATTTGAGGGCCTTCCCACGTAGTCTTAACTTTCTTCAACTGGGCGGCGATGTGTCCACTCATGACGGAGTAATCAGCCCCTGTGTCGACTAAGGCAGTGACTGCGTGTCCGTCGAGAAGCACGTCGAGGTCGGTGGTTCTTTGTCTGGCGTTGCAGTTAGGTCGTGGCGTCGGATCACGGCTGCGTCGTGTTGAACTGAAGTTGGAACGTCGCGTCGTCAAGTCGTCGTTCGTCGGTGTAGTCTTGCCTTCCTGACTTCGTCGGGACGGCGGCGTGTCGTTGTTATGTCGTCGAGATCGTTTCGTCGTCGTCTTCGTCGGCGGCGGAGGATCTTCGTCAGTTCGACGAACAGCAACCGCACCTCCATCGGTTGCTGCTTTTAGTTTTCCGGATATGGGCTCGCTGACCGGCCCCGGGCTGGGCCAGTGTATGGTCGGCGCTGCGGCGACAGGTAGCGGCCTGGTGATGGCGAACGGGACGGCCGTCGAGGGCTCCACTGAGTAGCGGCGAGGTAATCGGCGATGTCACGTGGGCGCTCGCCAAGCTGTGGACGCGGCGCGTTGACGGCGAAACCTCGCAGTCCCATCTCCCGGTACGGACATCGTCGGTAGACGTGACCCGCTTCTCCGCAGTGGTAGCAGAGCGGGCGGTGGTCAGGAGCACGCCAGATGTCCGTCTTCCTCGCGTAGGTGCGCTGGGCGACGGGTGGTCGTGCTGGCGGCGGCGGACGACTAAACTGTGGCGTGACAGGGCCCTGGCGTGGTCGCGGAGGGGGTCCTTGACGGCGTGCGACGGCGGCGTAGGTCATCGCTTGCGGCTCACGCTGCGGCGATTCAGGGGCTACTCCAAGTTGTTGTTGGAGTTCCTCACGCACGGCGTCGGCAATCGAAGCCACTTGAGGCTGTGATGATGGGAACAGCTTTTGTAGCTCCTCCCGCACGACAGCTCGGATAGTCTCGCGTAGGTCGTCGGCGGCCAGTGACTGAACTCCGGCGATGTTTGTCGAGGTCGCGCGGCGGTCGAATTGCCGGTTTCGCATCTCGAGTGTCTTCTCGATGCTGGTGGCCTCGTGAAGAAACTCGTCGACGGTCTTCGGTGGGCTTCGTACCATTCCGGCAAAAAGTTCCTCCTTCACACCACGCATCAGCAGGCGCACTTTCTTCTCCTCGGGCATTTCAGGGTCGGCGTGGCGGAAGAGACGGCTAATTTCTTCCGTGTAGATCGCGGTCGTCTCATTAGGTAGCTGCACCCGGGTTTCCAATAGCGCTTGGGCTCGTTCTCGGCGTACGACGCTTGCGAATGTCTTCAGGAAGCTGCTTCGGAAAAGTTCCCAGGTCGTTAGGGTGGCTTCTCGGTTCTCGAACCACGTCCTGGCCGCGTCTTCCAATGCGAAGAAGACATATCGCAGTTTGTCGTCGCTGTTCCAGTTGTTAAACGTTGCGACTCTCTCGTACGTCTCAAGCCAGCCTTCCGGGTCCTCGAAAGTTGAACCACGGAACGTCGGAGGCTCCCTGGGGTGCTGTAGCACGATGGGCGATGCCGGGGCTGCCATTGGGGTGGACTTGGTGGCAATCTTTCTGGTCGTCTCAGGCAAAAGTCCGTGCTCCGGGAGCAGTTGTTGAAGACGGCGGCTTGCTCGATGGTCCGGGACTGCGTTGGTGTTGTCTTTGCGTTCCGGGCTTGGATCACGGCTTGTCGGGGGCGTCCGGTACATGGACCAAAAGCACCTCCACCAGATGTCACGTGGTGGTGACGTTAAGAACACAGTAGCAATACTGTGATAGACAAAACTAACTTTTATTGGGCGAACCTGTGCCCACAAAACAGGCTACACTTATAGCACAACGATAGCGGCGAACACGGTCGGCGATCGTCGAAAATCTGATCAGCGGTTCAAGCGCGTCGGCTTTTATACACAATCGTCGAATGTTCCAGACTAATCGTTGGCACCCGCGTGCCTTCCATAAAGTTCTACATCATTCGCGTCAGGCGAATAAATCAGATAACACAACGTTCGGCAACAACAGACTGCGGATAGAAGCATCGATAACTTTCCAGAAACTTCGGATACATTCAAGCGCGTCCCGCGCTGTGCGATACGATTTCTTAGGCGGTGAAACCTGGTCGCCCGATAAATATAAATACACGTGTCAATATATTATTTAAAAAGAAAACAGAAGGAAGGTGTTAGTAAAATGCACAGCGATAAAAATGGTAAAACCCATTCCAAATTGAGCCGAACATTTTCAAATACGAATGAAAGGGAGATGCATACATAAGTAAATATTTTTGAATATGAGCTATTTCTATCAACTGATAGCAAGCTCATCGGTATGAGGCCTGAACTTTGTCACAACTAAGATCCTCTCTCAGCAGCTGGAAAGTCAACCTGGAAAGTCAACCTCAACTGTCCTGACATACACTCAGCCCGTACACAATATCCCAGTGTTGAGTTTCACTGCTTTAAAGAGTTTAATTGGTGTGGATGAGGGACACCTGCACCTCGGCGTCAGCCAACACTTTGTTTTTTGAGCTCAAGCTCCTTCAAAGAGGCGGCGGCACGTTTCCTTTCCCGTTAATTCCTTAGTGCGTCGGTACTTTCTGTTCTCATCTTCCTTCTGCCACGCGTTCACCCCATGGATCATTCGAAGCATCCTCTTAGTCAGTTCTACAGTCAACGTCCGATTTTTCGGACTCCCTAGGGGTCGCAAAAACATCCGAAAATCTGGCGGTCCGAAAAAAAAAAATTAATCCATGTCTTTACTGCTCTTAAGGACCAAAATTGCCACTGGCGCGTCCGAAAAAGCTCTTAAGGCCTGCCAGTACACTTATTAGGCATATCGGTGCTCGTACTGTGACATGAGACGAGGGTGCACGCGTATATAATTAAGGAATACATACTGCGTCCCGTGACAATTGCCCCTTCCCACGCTTTCTATGCTTCACCGCCTAACATTACCGTACTGAGGCGAAGACAACTTTCGGAGACTGGCATTACGCAATTCATTGTGCTCTGCGAGCTTCGAAGCCAATCAAGAGGATTACAAAGGCGGAGTCGGTGCCATTGCTGACAGCGGCGAATTTTTTCAATGAAAAACACGGCACTGCACGGCAAGAAGCTTAACAGCGAACGTACAAGCAGCTAGGCCTAACGTTGCCGCGGTGGTGGTTACGGCTGCCAGCGGATCTGCGTGCGAGAGTGCCGGTTCGAAGCGGCGAGATAATCAAAATGGCGGCGGTGGTGGCTTTGATTAATACTATTTCAGACCTGCAGTCTTGGCAATATACATTGACTATATGGAGTATGTGGTGGTGCCGCAAAGCCGTGCTAATTATCGGGCATGTCCGAAAAATCGGGCGTCTGGAAAATCGGTCGTTAACTACTCTGGCAATACACCGTGCCGATGACACGGCGTCAATGACCATTCCTTGCGATTCCTCTGTTACTGGAGCCATCGTTAACACGACTTTCGTTCTCTTTCAATAAAGTTACAGCTAATTTTCCCTGATAGAAGCACAAATTCCCTGAGTTTTCCCTGAGTATTTCCAGACTATTCAAATTCCCTGAGAATTCCCGGTTTTCCCGGTTGGTAGACACCCTGCAAGAACACTCGTATGGTATCTTCGACTGGTCGCCTCCTTCCTTCGAAGCACAGTCGGGCAGATCCTGCGTTCCCCGAGCTCAGAGGTAGAGAACAAGCGCGCAAGCCGAACGCGTGACTCGCTCTAGGAGGAGGAATTTGCAGATGCGAAACCACGTGGCTACGCCCGCGACGTACTGGAACTCCAGACCTGCACAGATATCCGGATCCTATGGGAGCCACTTGCGCCCACTCTCGTTCAACCGTTGGCCGTACGTTGGTGTCGCTTTTAGAAACTGTTCGTCTGCTACTCTACGGTTGAATAGTGCGGGTTGTAGTTAGTACGGCGGCTGTTGTGACGAACTGCTTGTCTAGTAGATGATTTTTGCGAACACAATGACAGTGATGTCACAAAGCTTTGATCTATCACTTGGCTCCAAAAGTTGACTGCCCGAACCTGAAAAATGACGGTACGTGTAGGCCGGTGCTCTCTAAAATAGCGTTATACAGCCGCCCCTATTGCTTTTTTCAGAAAGTAGCAAACCGCACAAATCTTGCCATTATTATAAGCCGCATTTATAGAGTTTGTCAAGTACACAACAGTTTCATTGTATACGTTCGCTTCTGCGGTCTTTAGAAACTGGAAACCACCGTAACGTACGACGGCAGAACGATTACCACTCATTTCAACTCTTAAAATTTGTCCGTGAATGCGTCGCGAGTTCAAAAAGAGAATTACGCATACAGCTTCACGGCGCACGTGTCTTTCGCACTACCGTTATGCTGCCGCCGTACCACCCAGAAAGGCTAGCTTTGCTGTGTTGTGACGCTTTGTTGTGATGACGTTGCTGGAAATGCTCTCAATCTCGACGACTGCTCCGACGACAGGCTTCGGAACGCTTCAGAAGTCTGGCGCTGCAGTCATAGAATAAAGAACAACTTTAGAGAAGGGAAACTGTACCTTCCACAGTGGTTCGAAAATAAGAAGCGGCAGCGCATGGAACTTAGTGGGGAACCCGACAGATGGCGCTACTTAAACAGGAAGCGGAAATGCTTTTTTTTTAGTACACTATTCAATATGGCCGCTTTACACCGGTGCCGTACGCTGGGTACGCGCCGTGTTCGCCTCGCTGGCTTTGCGGCATGCCTCAGCTGCCGCGTTTTAATGGCCAGGAGACTAAAGAGCCTCTACTGACGCCCATACAAACAAGCCACAAGTGAGTGAACAGGACGTGCGACTTTATTGGC